>NC_133489.1:4974033-5002809 GCF_025370935.1 Choristoneura fumiferana
AAAAACAACGTCACGCTAGCGTCGCGCACGAACTTAAAAATAATACACCAAAATGTCCGATCGATTTGTGGCAAAACTGCATTACTAGATTTGCTATTAAGTTCAGAAAATCCAGACATATTAGCCTGTAGCGAAACTTGGTGTAAAAAACACGAGATTGATCGAGTTAGGTTATGTGGTTATGAACTGGCGAACAGCTACTGCCGTATGAACATTGCGCACGGGGGTACCGCGCTGTTCACACGGGCGGGTATTGTTTATCGTCAGCGGAATGATTTACAAAGCTTGGCAGTCCAACTGCATTTTGAGTTTACTGCGATAGAAATAACTAATTTAAATATGATAATTATTGTTTTATATCGCACCGGTAATGGTAATTTTGACATTTATCTGAATAATTTAGAATTATTATTATGTAAGCTTACTGACGAAAATAAGAAGTTTATCTTGGTCGGCGACCAAAATGTTGATTTTCAGTCCACCAACATTTTAAGACAGCGAGTCGATGAGGTACTGCATAGTTATTCGTGCATAAATTGTGTTTCGTTTCCCACCCGTGTGTCCACGCACAGTTCAACGTCTATTGACTGTGGGGTGATTCCGCGCTCCTGCGCCCGCGTCGTAGCGGCGGCGCCTCTTGACACGTTTATAAGCGATCACAATGCACAGATATATACCCTGTCCATTGACGCACTTAAGTGTAGTAAACCAAATAGTTGTATTGAAAAAAGATTATTTAATGATGATTCATATACAGCATTTTATACTGACATTTTAAATTATGATTGGAATTTTATTTATTCGACTACAATCTCTGTTAACGATAAATTTATTAAGTTATTTCATATTCTGACGCATTATATTGACATCCATTTCCCCATAAAAAAGGTACACACAAAAAATAAAAATGTTGTTCCGTGGATGACAGAAAGCCTCTCGAAACTGATAAGAAACCACAATGATTTAACGGAAATGAAACGGCAATATCCGGATAACGCGGTTTTGATAGAAGGCATTGCTCGTAGTTCGGAATTAATTAAATCGGAAACTTTAATTGCTCGTCAACAATACACTGAGAGTCGTATACGAAACAGCAAAAACCCTTCCAAAGAGTTGTGGCGCGTTGTTAATGAGGAAATATCGTCAAAATCGGGAGCATCCGCCTATATACTAAAAGATGAACAGGCCAATGAAATTTCACCAAACAGAGTACCTGAACACCTCAACCCAGCACTTTCTTACAATTGCTTCCAAGCATACACTGCAAACTAATACTCGTACCTCTGTAAAATATTTATCGGATTTCCTCCATGATGTTAATATTCCTGACTTTATCTTACCCACGGTAACACTTGCCGACCTAAACAGAGTCTTGCGCTCGATGATGAAAACGCGCGGTACTCTTGACGTATACGACATCTCAATTAACATACTCATGTGTATATGGCCGATTATTTCGGGGCTACTGGTAGAACTTATTAATAATATGTTTTTGAGTGGAGTTTATCCAGATGTCCTGAAAAAAACTCGAGTATGTCCAGTTTATAAGGGAAAAGGTGACAGATGTTCAGTTGACAGCTACAGACCAATAACCATAGTGCCAAATATCTCAAAAATTATCGAATCGATTTTATCTGATAGCTTAATGCGCCATCTGGAGACAAACGACCTACTGACGGAACAACAGTTTGCGTACAGACAGGGCAGATCCACCACATCGGCTGCGTACAAAGTGTACGATTGCATCGTGACGGCACTAGATAACAAAGATAAGGTAGCGGGTATATTTTGCGACCTTTCCAAGGCGTTTGATGTGATAAATCATCAACTGCTATTGGAAAAGATCGGACAATACGGGATTGCAAATACCGCTTTAAAATTATTCAGATCCTTTCTTGAAGGCAGGCAGCAGATGGTTGCGGTTCATTTGGGCGGAAAGAGGGTTAAATCTAAGCCTGGTAGTGTTGACATAGGTATTCCACAAGGTTCGGCATTAGGAAATACTCTTTTTTTACTCTTTGTCAATGATCTCGTGGCCTCTGTTGCTGATGGCCTTGTAGTGCTATTTGCGGATGACACCACAGTGGTGGTGAGTGCGTCTACGTATACGGAACTTGAGGACAGGATAGGTAGCGTGTGTAACCAACTGCACGGATGGTTTGCGGCAAATGGACTAGTCCTGAATGCCACAAAGTCCAACGTCATGTTGTGTTCAGCCAGGACCCACACCGCTATCCCGCATATACAAAGTCCACTGCCGTTATGTAGTTCGAGCAAGTTTCTGGGCTTCGAGATGGATGCTGGGCTGACCTGGAAACAGCACGTGGATAAGCTTTGCGATAAACTATGTGGTGCTGTTTTTGCTTTGCGGAAGCTTAAACCAATCGTTTCCGGGAAAGCACTAGTTGAAATCTACCACGCTCATTTTCACTCACTCCTGTCATATGGAATAATCCTGTGGGGAAATTCCACCAACTCCGACAGAGTGTTTAAGGTCCAGAAGCGAGCTCTGCGCACATTAGCGGGCGTTAAACCTAGGGACTCTTGCAGGGAGCTATTCAAAAAATTCGGGATATTGACGCAATATTCACAATATATTTACGATATTGTAATGGTAACTCGCCGAAATATACACTCACTCAAACGTGTCAATATCCCGGGTAGAATAACCCGCCAAACCGGACGGTTGCAAGCGGTGCCACGGCGATTGGCGCTGCTCGACAAAAACCCGCGCGTCATAGGCCCTAGGTTTTACGAAAAACTACCCGCAGATTTAAAAAGTGAATGTTCGGATGAGACATTTGGACGTCGACTCAAGAAACTTCTTTTGGACAAATCACTGTACTCAGTAAATGAGTACAGTGAAATGCAATTTAAATAATTGACTGATGTTTATTTTGTCTGTACCATTAAGTACCTATTTTATATTTTAATTGTTATTTTTCTTTTTCAGTGTATTTAATTGTAATTTGACATTTCCACATTCTGTGGCTGTAATTTTTTATTGTTTTAATTAAGTATGACATATTTGTCCTGTTGTTGTGGACTAATTTTATTTTTTATTTTATTTTTTATTTGTATTTAATTTTATCGTCTTGACATTGTACCTAATTTTAACTTTTTGACCATGTTTTACCCAGGATTATTATTATTATTATTATTTTTAAATTTAATTCTATTTTTATTTTGGCTGACAATGTTTTTTTTTTTAATTTACCGCTATCATATACCTATTACTATTATTATTATTTTGTATACAATGTGACGATCCTTTTGTGAATTTCTTATAATTACCTGACATGTATTTATAATGTATTTTTTCATTAGGTAATAAATAAATCTATCTAATCTATCTATAAAAACGGCTGAACCGATTTTGATAAAACACGTCTAAGAATCATCGCTAGAGAATCTGCTTTCAAATAAAAAAATCGCATTCAAATCGGTCAACCCGTTTAAGAGCTACGGTGCCACAGACAGACAGACAAAAAGATAGACACACATAGTGGTCAAACTTATAACACCCCTCTTTTTGCGTCGGGTGTTAAAAAAAATATGGTTCTGTCCATCGGAGGACAATTTTGCCAGTGTCTAGTAGGTTTTGTTTGCCGGTTTAAAGTCAGCAGGAATAGAAGAACAGTTGTGTTGTTCAAAATGATCTAAACACTCTTATTACCTTGGCAGTAGAGTCGTATGTAGCATTTCGAGCACTAACCATTAATCCATTTCTGATGCTGACTGAACGGTTCAAATAATTGAAAAAAAAAAACGAAATTTGAGAGGTAAAGGTGCGACCAAACCGCTGCTTAAAAAACGGTGACGGCACGGAATCGCAGTGACGCATCTTATGCGCACCGTTTTTATGGCATGCTCTCCACACCGCTGCTTAAAATACAGTGCCCTTAGTGTAAGTTTTCGGCTACAAATTACTTCTCGATCGCGTTCGCGTTAAAATCTCAATTTGTATGGAAACACGAACATCGCAAACGTTCCGCTAGAGGCGCTGTTCGTGGTTCCATATAAATTGAGATTTTAACGCGAACGCGATCGAGACGTATTTTGTAACCGAAAACTTACACTAGGGGTACAGAATCGCAGTGACGTGTCGTAAACTTCAGGTCTTTACCGAACAAAAGTCGTGACGTTTACGGCCCGTCACTGTGATTCCGCACCGTTTGCGTATTTTAAGCAGCGGTGTGGAAAGCATGCAAAAAAAAAAACGGTGCGCATACGATGCCGTACCGTCACCGTTTTTTAAGCAGCGGTTTGGCCGCACCTTAATGGTGGCTCTGCCTTAATGTTCGTGATGTTGCCAATATCGCCGCGGCCGGCTTGTCGCGCGACAACTGCGGGACTATGAAATTCTAAAATCGAAGTTCGTGTCGTTCTGTCCCTCTGACACTTATACGAGAGTGAGAGGGACAGTACGATACGAACTTCGATTTTCAAATTTCGGAGTAGGGCCCTCTGACAGTCGCAACGCGATGATTTATCGCCGCCGCGTGTTCGGCGTCACGCGACAACCGACGCAACCCAACACAAGCAAGAATCGTGCAAATTCCTTTACATTGCGGCGTTCTCTTTTACTTTGTAATTCGTTAGTATCACTACCACGCAATGTAATAAAACAAGCACGATTTCCTTTGCATGTCTAAACAAGCTTAGGCGCGTGATAAGTTATGTGCGCGGTGACGAATGGGGCCCGCGTAATACAATAATAGTGTTTACCCGACTGCGAGACAAAAAGACATTTCACCTAAAGATAAATATCGTAGACCAGTATTCAGATCTTCGCATGTACACAATAATATTTACCTAAGCAGCAACTACGTATCAAAACTACGCAAATTGCGGTATTCGATTACTCGTAGATCCATACTTCCATACTAATTATTATAGATATGAAAGTGTGTGTGTTTGCATGTTTGTCCGTCTTTCACGTAAAAATGGTGCGACGGATCGAAGTGATTTTTGGCATAGAGATAGTTTATATGGGCCTGAGAGTGACATAAGCTACTTTTTATCCCGAAAGATACACGGTTCCCGGTTCGGAATTCCACGCGGGCGAGTCGCGGGCAAAAGCTAGTTATAATTGCGAAAGTGTTCGTTTGTTCCGCTTTCATGCCTTAGCTGCTGAAGCGATTGGCATGAAAATTTGCTTATTAAAAAAATTTGTGGTTCCCGAACGCGTGCGATATAAACATAAAATATAGTATTGGAAACTTGACACCAATTAACCTAGTCCCAAAGTAAGAAAAGCTTGTGTTATGGCACTGGATAGAAAATAAACACACTCAAATACATATGAAACAAACTCAAGAGCAAACATTCATATCCCTTGTACACACGCACACACACACACACACACTCTTATTTTTTGACTTAGTTAAACTATACTTATTAATATTATTCCTTCCCCTTGGACCTCTGCTGAGAGTAGAAGTGTTTAATACCCGTACAACTTTTAATTATACTAGATGAAAACCCGGCTTCGCTCGGGTAAAATGTAGACTCATAATAATATGTTTGAAAAATTGTTTTGCCAGTAAAGACTGTCGTACTTATAGAAAAATCTGACGTATATTCCCAGCCTTAATTATTATCACAAACACTTTAACGGCTAACCTACGTATCGGTATTTCACCAGTAGATATTTCTCCTAAATCTTATTTGCCCAAATAACTACGTAGTCAGTCCCAAACTTCTGTCACAAATGAAAATAATGATAAAAACAAAAGTACCAATCAGTTTTTAATAAATTATATACCAATTTAAAGTACATTTAATAAAAAAATAAATTTAAGTACTTAAAATTATTCAAAATGACTTCCTTTGTTTTTAATACAGGCCCTTAATTGGCGCAGCCAGTCGTCTATCGCAGCACGCACTATTTTCATGTCTATTTTAGCGACTGCTTTTCTTAAAGATGACTTCAGGCTCTCCAAATTTTATGGGGTTTAGCACAGACCTTCCCCTCTAAGACCTGCCAAATTTTAAAGTCCAGAGGATTAAGGTTCGGACTGGAGGAAGGCCAATCTTCGTGTCTTATAAAGTCGATTTTTTGACGGCCAAACCAGACTCGAGTGGTCTTGGCTTTGTGTGCTGGCGCAGAATCCTGCTGGAACACAAAATTATGACCTGAAAATAGCGTGTTGGGCAGATCTTTGACATGCTTATCCAAAACCGTCTCTTGGTACACTTTCGCACTGATTTTGACCCCTTTTTCGCAAAAATGAACCTCAGTTGGCCCGTAATAAGATCAGAGAATACTCTTCAGAGCTCCTAGCGTACACTCTATCATTATGTTTATTGTACTTCTCTTCAATATCGAAAATCTTTTCGTCTGTAAAGAGGATATCACGGTGTCGATTTTTCGCGTACCGCTTTAACAACTTCCGGGATCTTTTAAACCTTATTGTTTTTAGACGGGCATTAAGTAAGTGCCCACTCTATTTTTTGTATGCTCGCAGACTAAGATCTTCGTTTAAAACCTTTTTGACGGTTTTTCTACTGACACCCATCTGCAAAGCCATCAACTTCTGTTTTCGGACAGGATTTCTTGCTATGCGTGCCTTGATCGCTTTGATCACTGCTGGTGTTTGTACGGAGCGAGGCCGGCCAATTCTTTTCTTGTCCTCAACACTGGAGACTTCATTGTACCTGTCAATCGTACGGTACACAAACCTAAGCGTTATATTTACATTTTTGAGCAACTTGAAAATGGTACTTGGCGAGTGCCCACAGCGGTGCAATGCTAAAACAGCTATTCGGTTTTCTTTCAACGTCCACTCCATCGTGAGAAATTGCAGCGAATGACTGTTTATTGTTTTAAAATAATTGACAAACATTCAAAAATGGAATTCAATCAAATTTTCTTAAAATCATATTTTAAATTTAAAAATAATGTGCCAGTGACAGAACTTTGGGACCGACTACGTATGTCTGTCTCATAATCAAAGAAATTAGACCTAAAGGGCCCCATATAAGGTACGATCCGTCTGTACGATCGATCTGATGAAAATCGACGAATCGTACCGTGTGTGGGGCCCTTAAAAGGTCACAATGGAGAACGAAATGCAAACCTGTGACACGTGATGACGTGACACTCACGCCACTTTGATGTGATGACTTTGACATGTTTACTTCGCAACGCCATTATATATACTCAGTAATTTATTCCATTTTTTATTGAAAATACTCGCTAAATCCGAATTTTCTACCTACAAGTTGTCGACTCGGAACAAACGTCAACAACTGAAGATAGTTATAGTTGAAGGTAGTTGGTGATAGTTTTGAGTTTTGATAAGATCCATTCAAGTTTTCCGGCAAGACGTTTCGTTTTACACAGTCACATGAGTCACAGTTCTTTGTAATGGATACTTTTTTTGGCGTGACGCACGCGATGTGTTGAAGGCGAGCCGTATCTAAGAGCTAGCTAGTATGAAACGGAACGTTTATTAACTACCCAAGATGGCGACTGCGGTTTGTTTGTCAGTGCCATTAGAATTTAACGAAATTCTCCATAATCCGAATTTTGCGGATATATGTTGTCGACTCGGATCGACTAATTTTTTACGCTCTTCAATTTGATGTGCATTTCGTTCGAGTCTACCGTACCCCTGGACGAAATTATTAATATAGATAAATAATAACAAAAAATTTGTTGAGTTAATTCAGTCGTAAAATTAGGATAGCAGAAAACGCAGAGAGTACTATTAACGGTTAGGAAGTGCTTATTGTTAAAGTAATCTATTACGTCGAGTGATTGCTGCTGCCCTAGTGCTCGCGTGTGGGGCGCGTGCGCACGCGAGACAGACGAAGTGCTACGGACTACTAAACTGCGCGCGACTGCTGCTTCCCTGGTACTCGCACATAAGGAACGGGCGCTGGCGTGACGTAAGAAGTGCGGTCACCGCTTCGGTTGCTATACTGCGCTTGATTGCTGCTCTCCTGGTACGTGTAGACCAAGTGCGTGTGCCTGCTGTACATAAAAACCTTGATTGTCTAACTACGTACGATTACTGCTGCCCTAGTACGTCATCAAGTCAAGTCACATCATAGTACTACTGAGTGTGTGCGCGAGCGTTCTACTGCCTCCTACAGTTTTATATTCTCCTGGTACAATGTCGGATAATAATGATGCCTCTTTTTCGGATAAAGAGACTCACGGTGAGGAAACGGAACAAACACCCCCGAATTTTGTCACCCAGCGAGGTCAAAAAAGGTTTAGAGATAGTCCAGGAGCTGCACTTGAAAAATTCAAAGAGGAAATGAAACAAATGATACAAAACCTTATGATGGCACAAGAAAAAGAGTTAAAAATCATTACCCCGACCCTGCTTGAAATAAAAGAATCCAACGCCAACATTCAAAACTCTATCGCATTTCTAACGGCACAAAACGAAGAGCTGAAGAAAAAAGTGGAAAATTTGGAAAACGATAGACAGTCAGACAAAGAATACATAAACCTTTTAGAAGTAAAAATTGAAGATTTATTGCGTGATAGCCGCAAAAGAAATATAATGATTAAAGACGTACCCAAATTGGAGCATGAAACCCGTGGTGACCTACAAAATATGTTTATAAAACTATCTGAGACCATTGGTCACAAAGTATCGCCCGCGGACATTTCGGATATATATAGGGTTCGTGGTCGCCAAAATGATAAACCAATTACGCCCATCATAGTGGAAATGATATCTGCTATGCAGAAGACGGAGATTTTGTCAAAATGTAAAGAATTTAATAAAGCTAACACCAGGAACAAATTAAGCGCTAAACATCTCGGCCACCCCACACTGGAAACTCCGATTTACGTCATGGAACACTTAACTCCTAAAGCGGCCCGCCTGCGTTATTTGGCGAGTGACTTATCCCGTTCGAAGGACTACGCATTTTGCTGGACTTCTCTTGGCAGGGTATTTGTTCGTAAAACGACGACATCAGCTATAATACCGATAACAAGTGAGATGCAAGTACAGAGACTATTCCAGGAAGTATGACTAGATATTAATCTTTGCTGTCACAACTTTTTCATACAGTTTCTTGCTTTGTATTACTGGACTAAGTTTTTCCCTCTGCTTTGCCTAGCTTATGTAACATTTAAACAACTAACACATGGATACATGCGAGTGACTACTTCTCACTTCACTAAAATCTTTTTACACACAAAAACAATACATATAATAAACATTTATCAAACTTACACTCACTATCAAACTCATATTAAACTCAATTTGCACTCGTTATATATCATAGAAAAACCTTGTTTACAATGCAATAAACATAAACATAACATAATTTCATATAAAATTTACACCGATTTACATTGTTTTCTAACATCTTACCTAAATTACTACCTGCATTTCAACTCATACATATATATAAATAAAAATTTAAACTATACTTTTACACATTCATACTTTTATAAATTTCGTAGTTATGGATAACACGCTCTTGACGATAAATCAAATAGATGGCCTTGACATCGCGCAATCAATGTATTGTGACACCGATAATATAGCAAAAAATATTCATTTCAATCAATCTGATCTGACTATAGTTTCGCAAAACATTAGAAGTGTTTACCGTAATATGGATAATCTTTTGGTGGTTCTCGAAAGTTTCAATTTTAATGTAGATATGGTCATCCTAAGTGAATGTCGATTGCTCCCAGATAAACCGGTCCCAGTAATGGAAAACTACTCCAACTTCTCGACTACTAACCATTTAAACCAAAATGACGGAGTCGTGGCTTATATTAAAAACACTCGAAAGGTTAGAGTTCGGGAGATTGTACTTACACATGCATCATGTTTGGAAATAACTACCCCGGACTGTATAATACTTGGTATTTACAGATCACCATCAAATAATAAAGCCGATTGCTTCATATCTTCCTTAAGCACACACCTGGAATCCATCAAATCGAACAAAACTATCGTAGTAACTGGGGATATAAATATAAACATTGCACATAAAAACAATGAGCAATCTTTTGAACAAGCCAACAGACTTAACTATTTAAATATGTTGGCTACGCATGGTTTTTTACCTGGTCATATATTATCAACTAGGGAGGGTGCGTGCCTCGACCATTTCATGTTGAAGCTTGACAAAGTTTACTCTAACGCTAAGATTCTAGTTCTTGACACAACCGTTACAGATCATGCTATGATTCTACTTAAGCTCAGTAACTCACGTATTCCTTACTACATCAATAAAAAGAAAATGAGTGTAAATTTTGAAAAAGCCCATACTTTACTCTCAAAAGATAACCTAGATGAATTATATAGCATAAATGATCCTAACAAACTAACTGAAATATTTATAAATAAAATTAAAAGATGTCTAACTGAAAGTACTTCTGTTACCTTGGTCTCTAGTAATAAACGTATCCTCAAACCCTGGATTACACCGGGAATTTTACGATGTATTAGAAATAGAAACCATATGCAGAAAAGTGTTCGGTTTAATCCAGATAATATTGTTTTAAGAATAACCTATAAAAGATATCGCAATTTCTGTAATGGTTTAATCAATAAACTAAAAAGGAAATATGAAAGTGAACAATTAACTAATGCGAGTAAAAATCCTAGAACACTATGGAGGGCTATAAATACTATAACTAATCGCGGACAGAGCAGGGTTGAGAGTGTGGAGTTGCTTGATGTGAGAGACTCTCCAATTGATTCAGTGAACTATGTTAACACTTATTTTTCTGACATTGGGAAGTCTCTTGCTGAGGCTATTCCGATGGTTGCAAATCCAAAGACAGGTTCTACTAGTGATCCAACCTTGGTTGACCATGTTAAGGACTCTTTTGTTCTGTTTAGGACAGATCCTAGTGAGGTGGTTTCGATTTTGTCAAGTTTAAGATCGAACGGGGCTTCGGGCTGGGATAATATACCAACTCAATTTTTAAAAGTAGCCAGTGACACTGTTGCACCCATAATATCGCACTTGGTTAATTTGTGCTTTGATCAAGGAGTCTTTCCTAATGTCTTAAAACAAGCTGTGATTACACCGGTGTACAAGGGTGGGAGCAGAGACGATGTTTCAAACTATAGGCCAATATCGGTGTTGACCTCCATTTCCAAAATCATGGAAAAACTGATAAACCTTAGGCTGATCAATTATCTTAATAAGTTTAAACTCCTATCTAATGCCCAATATGGTTTCAGGAAGGGTATTTCAACGGAAGATGCTGTCACTGCGCTTTCTTCACTAATAGTTAAGAATGTGGATAAAAATAAAAAATGTTTGACAGTATTCTTAGATCTTAAAAAAGCCTTCGATACCGTCTCTGTTCCCATTCTTGTTAACACCTTAGAGAGAACTGGTATAAGGGGTACAGCTTTGTGTCTTCTCAGTAGCTATCTCCGGGACAGGACGCAGAGGGTCAAATTGGGAGATCACATTAGTGATGTCCGTCCAGTGTCTTATGGCGTGCCACAAGGCAGTGTTTTAGGCCCTACCCTGTTCCTGATTTATATAAACCAGCTTTGTGACATGCCTATAGAGGCAGGGACTGTTTTCACATATGCGGATGACACTGCTGTGGTTTTCTCAGGTGATACTTGGGATGAGGTTCGTTCGTCAGCTGAAACTGGCCTCTCAAAAATTGCTGGATGGCTACAGAGAAATTTACTTACTCTTAATACAGCTAAGACTAACTTTATCTGCTTTACCAACTATAATCGCACACAACCAGATGATGAATGCTCTATCCAGATTCACACTTGTGACAGATCTCTTGCGTCCTGTTCCTGTCCAGCTATTGATAGATTGAGGTCTATTAAATACTTGGGGGTTGTGGTTGACCATCGTCTCACGTGGCACTTACATGCGGAGAGTATTATGGCAAGAATACGTAAACTGATCTGGGTCTTTAAGAAGCTTAGATATGTTGCGTCAAAAACCTTGTTAACACAAGTTTACGTTTCTTTGGCCCAGTCAGTCCTGACATACTGTATTCCTGTCTGGGGTGGTGCCACCAAATCTAAGTTCCTCGAGCTGGAGAGAGCTCAAAGGGCGATGCTTAAGGTCATGTATATGAAGCCCTACAGATTCCCCACTAGTGAACTCTACAACCTATGTGACTTACTGTCTGTACGCAAATTGTATTTACTATATCTTGTCATAAAAACACACAAGACAACCACTTTTAAACCACAATCTACATCTACACGTAGGAAAAAGACTAATGTAATTCCCACCACAATTTCAAAAACTGCATTTGCAAGGAGACAGCAGGCAGCTCAATCTGCCAATCTTTATAACTATGTAAACAAACACATTGACATTTATTCTTCTACTACACATGAGTGTAAATGTAAGTTAACAAAATGGCTAAAAAGCAAGAGTTATTTTGATATTGAAAACCTAATCCAGAAACCTAAATGATAAATTTGAATACTACGAGTATTTAACACGTGCACTCGTTTACTTATACACAGACTCGCACACTCGTTAATACGTAAACTTATAAACACACACAGATGCATACACAACTCATACGCACGAACACACACTCACACACATGCACATACACACACACACATACACTTACACACACACACACACACTCTCTCTCACACACACACACACGCACACACACACACACACACACACACACACACACACACACACACACACAAAATCTTTTTAAGTTGTTTGGGTACTTTATGATGCCTAAGTAAATTAATTCCTCTCTGTAATGATACCTACTAGTAAAGGAGCGGTGTTCTCTTAATACAAGTAACATGTTTGCTTAAAAAGAGGCACCAGCACGGATACTGTTTTATGTAAATTTTTGTTACTGAATAAAAATATTTTTATTTTTTTTTTATTTTTTATTATTATTATATAACATCACTGCCTGTTTCATTAAAGCCGCCCTGTCAAAGAGTAGCCCTGTATGTTTTGACTCCCACGATACACGCTCTGCCTAGTGTGGGTGTCGCCGAATTAATGTTTAAAATGTTTTCTGGTTTTTGGTAATAAATCATTTTTACTCTTTACCTTTGCTTTATATATGTCCCGACCGGGAATCGAACCCGCGACTTTAAGCTTCGTCAGGTTCAATAATCGTCAGATATACCTACAACGAGTCTCTACCCTCTGGACAAAGATGAACTATTACAAAGCCTCATACCAATCGCGACAGCATTAACGAAGAAATTACTGATTTATGATTTAATATTTCGAAACAAGATGGAGCGACGACCTGGTTGGGATCGCGGGATCGCAGTGGATGCGGAAAGTACAAGATCGGTCTGAGTGGAGAGCCTTGGGGGGAGCCCTATGTCCAGCAGTGGACGTCTTTAGGCTGACATGATGATGACATCGAAACAGCCTGTATATAGATACATAATAATAGAAGATTTTATAACAAGAGCATAAAACGAGCTATTTTACCCGAGGCGTTCATATAGCCACCCGAGCCAGTACGGCGAGGGTAGATAGACACGTGGAGGGGAAAATGGGTTTAATGTTCGACTTTTACACTCTGCTTTTCACTTCGATGGCGAGGCAATGAAATAGCAACAGTGGAAACAATTGGTCACTTACTACGTACCTTTTATTGTTCAAGCATTACTGTTATAATTATATTTTTTTAGTTTGCCCGCGGCTCCGCCCGCGTGGTATTCGGTTATCGCGCGCTGTTCCCTCGGGAACTGTGCATTTTTCCGGGATAAAAAGTAGCCTATGTCACTCTCGGGCCCATAAACTATCTCTATGCCAAAAATCACGTCGATCCGTCGCTCCGTTACGGCGTGAAAGACGGACAAACACACAAACACACTTTCGTATTTATAATATTAGTATAGTATATAGTATGGATTTCGATTGATTTTTAGTTTTAAATATAAATTAAAATTATTAAAAAATATATATGTAGAAACTTCTTTGTTTGTGGCTGTTTACACCTAATAGAATTGGTCTTAGACGAAGATTTTACTTTATGTACTAGAGCATAAGAGGCTTTTTATGTCGCCTAGATCCAGCAGTAACACGAACTTTACGAGCATGAGAAGTGAAAAGTATCTTTGTCTTCTTCTTTATCTTCTTCACATAAGTAGTGGGCTCGGGTGGCTATTTGAACGTCTCGGGTAAAATGGCTCGTTTTATGCTCTTGTTGTAAAATCTACTATAATAGATACCCTTATAAATACAGCGATATGAATCATTCAGTTTAGTCTTATCGCCTTCCGGCGGCTCAGGGGCGTCGTGTGACCGTCACATTACTCCTACCCGTACCCACCGGCCCGCGCGGGTCACGCGCAAAACCCGCACTTGTGGGATTACCAGGCCGTCCCGATACCAGGCCCGCCGGGGGATCGGTAAGGAACCAATTTAAACGTGCAACTACGAAGACGGCAAAAGAAAAAGTTTGTGTACCCTTGTGAAATAATATAGTATTGTGATATTTGTGATGTCATATAATTCGCCACAGGGTGTCTTTTATTATAATAAATTTGTCAGTTATCACACACCATTGTTCTTAACTTGCGCTCGTTACAATAGTTACAATAAAGTTCCGTTCGCCAACCCTAAAAAGTACAGTCCACAAAAAGATTTTTATAAAAAATATTTTTCAATAAAAACTTATTTCGTGGAGTTAACACAATTAGCAACATTTTTAATCATGTACTCTTAGTATACTAACACACAAGGAGATTTTAACCATACTCGTACCCACGACAAAAACATCACACACACACAAACATCACGCCTGTATTCCCAAATGGAGAAGGCAGAGCACACGAAACGTTACTGCTTCGGAGCCACTTTTAGCCATTTTAGGTTTAAATTTGACAAAAACGGTACAATAGTAACAGGTTGCTAGCCTGTCGCCTACGGTATACCTTAACCTATCCTTTGTCGTATCTTACGACATCAACGGAAGAAATGGAGAGGTGTTAATCTAACCCGACACCACACGGGGTCTTAACAACAAACATATAATCGTAACGGAATTGCTACAATTTTCTCGAGCCCAATTCGGGTCGTCTTTCTCGCGACAAAACATCCTTTGTTGGGAGATTAACAAACATACTGTTGTAAGGTTCGACGCGGCCCTTTGTCCGCGTGGTGTCGCATCGCGTCGCGACACCACCCGGGTTGTATCCGCCGCGACACCACTCGGGGTAGCACCCGTCGCGCCGGATCCGGCATCCTGTACCCTTGTTCCTGTCCAATAACAGGTCGGTAAATTATGCTTGAGAAAAGTGAAGTTAACGGGAACGGTAGTGCTTGGGGATACCGTCAGTTTTCTAACTCTTACATTTCCGAGTAATGTAATTCAAAGTTATAATGGTAGTTAGTTTGGTTAAAAAAAGTGTCGGTTTAGCATATCGCTGATGAGCACAATTAGTTAGAGAGAGAGAGAGAGAGAGAGACTGACTTTGAATTTGCGTAACTCTGGTGCTGGATTA
This sequence comes from Choristoneura fumiferana, assembly GCF_025370935.1. Classification (NCBI taxonomy): domain Eukaryota; kingdom Metazoa; phylum Arthropoda; class Insecta; order Lepidoptera; family Tortricidae; genus Choristoneura; species Choristoneura fumiferana. The sequence goes on from NC_133489.1 coordinate 4,989,474, forward strand.
AATATACATTTTTAAACAAGTTCCTATCAAATGAATATGTCGCTAAAATCAAACTTTCTAGTTGAATGCCACGTCCGTTGGCATTATTGTTTTATGACATGCAAATAATTATCAACTTTAGGGTGGCAGACCACATATTTGGCTGATGGTACATGCTATTATAATATAATATCGTATAATAATGAATGGCTTCAGAGAATCATTGTAGAGGTATACTAGTTTTCTCGCCTCCTCGCGCATCCGGTATCATATCGTCTACATAACATGTGGAGCAAAATGTCCATACATTTATCTCGGTAATCACTACAAGTGTTTCGTGCCATTAAATGCAGATTAGGTATTTGGAGCATGAGCGCTGTGATGTGACACAACGCGACGCGGCGCGCCGGCCTGATCCCGGTAATCCGTTTTTTGCTGGCGATAAATCACTCCAGCCTCCAAGAGAATATTTATAAAACCGGCCAAGAGCGTGTCGGACACGCCCAAAATAGGGTTCCGTAGCCATTAGGAAAAAATTATACTACTATTTAAGAGTAAAACTACCTACTAATAATTATCAAGCAAACTTAGCCGTTATAGTTTTCCTTGAAAGTTTGATATACTTATTACCACCCTGATTTTTTTAAAATTTTAACGAAAAGGCACGAATTTGCACTTTAAAAATGAATATTTCGCAAAAAATCAATGATTCGAAAAATCGTCTTAGCAAACCCCTAATGATTTTAAAAGATCTATCCAACGATACCCCACGCTATAGGGTTGGATTAGAAAAAAAAACACCCCCACTTTACGTCTATGGGATATACGTAAGTACCCTGAAAAAATTTTTTTTTTACTTTTTTATTGTACCATTTTGTCGGCATTGTTTACATTATATATTTTATCCGTGCAAAATTACAGCTTCTAGCATTGATAGTTTCTGAGAAAAGCCGCGAACGGACGGACAGACAGACATGGCGAAACTATTTCCGTTTTTGCCATTTTGGCTACGGAACCCTAAAAAGCTATGTTAATTAGTGAATTTTTGCACACAAAACTCTCAAGGGTTATGTTATTTATAAATCGAGTTACGCCAGAATAACTCCGATATCTGTTCGGGAAACCAAATAAAGACTAATTGAGTACATCCTTGAACATGGGAAAACGAGTCGGAAAATAATAGTAAGATATTGGGATCGGGCGCAGCGGCTTTGGTCGCTAGCTATTAATTAATTCTGTGCTCTGTCTATTCATTCCTTCTTACCAATATTATAAACACGAGATTAAAGCTATCTGTTATTTCTCCTCCCTTAAACTGGTGAACCGATTTAGAAAACTTGGTATGTAGATAGCCTTAGACCCTGGATACGGGTGGCCCTTATTTCGCATAATATTAAAACGGTATTTGACAACTCCTGATTTTGCCATATCTTAATATTAGTATGAAAATAATAGATAAGATAGTGTTTAGCGAAGATAAAATTTAAATCGGTTGAAAATTGGATTTATAGTGATTTTTGAAAAATCTATATACCTGTCTCTTTCTCAAACGCTTTTCTCTATGCAGCAAGTATGGCAGTACTGGCGTGTGACGTCACATGCCAGTATGTCTTTCTCTGTCTAATCTTGAATTTCAAACCTGTATAACTTTGTTATTAAATTTGTAAAGGTAGCTTAAAAATTGTTTTTCTATTCGATAACAGGCATTGTGTAGTTTTAATTTATAAAACATAAGTATACAAAATAGTCAAATACCGTATTGTCCTAATATGAATTCGCATAACAGTTTTTGCATAAAAAAAAAAAAAAAAAAAAAAATATTTATTATTATTTTATAAAATAATTGTGCATAACAGCGAACTTGCATAGTTGTTATAAAGAAGCATATTAACACTTATTTAGCATCACAATGCATCCGCCTAATTGAAATATGCATAATATTATTAATAATGTTTACATTGATCATTTTAACTTCTAGTTTTCATTTTTGTTGTTTGGTATATGAACACAATTTTTAATTCCAAGTCAAGTTTAGTATTCTATACTTTATATGTTTTATTCCACGAGCTGGAAACTACTATAATTTCTCAAGAAATACTTGGCAACCCTACAAGCGGAAGTGGAAGGTCCTCAAGAGGCTTTAATCACGCCGTAAAAATAATTGAGGTCACACGTCGTGCACACGCAGCGCACAGTGATATCGGACCTTTGACTACGGCGTGAAATTGGCAAACAAATTCACAGGTAGGGCCCCTGATAAGGTTTTAATAAGACCTTTAAGAGAAGTTTCCCTGCCGGCCGCGCGGCCGCGTTAGGTATGCGTTTGGGATTAATTGGGATATTGCTGTCTTTATCGCTCGTGACATAAGCGCTCGCAGCCGTCCCCCCATGCCTTCCGCCACGACGTCCGTAATTTATATCGAGATAGCTGTAGGCTTTTCAAGATTTGGGCGGTTGAATTTTGGGTTTCGTTGTCCTCATTATACGAAAAGTATAGCACAGAAATCAATGATATTTTACAATCAAGATATTCATTATATTTTATATGCCTCTGGTTTTTTTCGATTTTAGTAAAAATGCTTTATTAGTCCGTAATTCACGTGCAAAGTTGACATCTTTTTTTGTTGACTTTTGATCTCCTGTAATTCTGATATTACACGTTTATATGAAAATCTGAAAAACCACAGGCATAGATATATACGTTTAGTCCATACTTACAAAATTTCATCTATTTCTATTGACTAGTTTTCAAATGAGACCGGGACTACGTTTGTATGGAGAATGGAACGAAGAGGCTTCTCTTAAAGCTATAGCCGTGCCCACGGCACTGTACCTGGGAGCCATTACCAGTTCGTCATGCTGTCAGCGCTACTAATTAAGTCAACCCTTCCCCTCCCCTAGACTCGCTCGCAGCTTATCTGGGTACAGCTACCTCACTTTACGTCTAGCAATGTCTATTAAATACCGTAGCTTTGTACAAATGGTAGTATTTTCAGTTATTTCATTTATTAATGTTTAATGATGATATTTAGGCTCGACCCGGGCGTTGCCGCAGACAAAGCTGTGCAGAGGTGGGAAAACGGTAATAATATGTATACTTTATATTCTTTTTGTTGGTATGTTTTTTAAATGGTTTTATTTAGATAACAAGAGACAGAGATGTCTAAAGGCGAACTTATCCCTTAAAGGGATCTCTTTCAGTTAAGCTTTGAACGATTGAAAGGACAACAGAAACAAGAGTAGACACTACAATGGAAAGATTTATTTATTGTCATTTTCATACAACATGTTGCTATAATTTCATACGGTGGCAATTTTGCGGCTTTCATCTTCAATTGCAGTTTTACGTGTAAGCGCATTTAGCGACGGCCCTAGACTGAAATCTCAACTCAGTTGAACCGAACGGCAGGTATAAAATGCGACGTGCTCTGGTCAGTGGAACTACCACCATCGCTCTTTATATACCTGCCTCGGTATGAACAGTTTCCGACACACCAGCACTAGCACGGGATAGAGTACACGTTTTTTGGCGCCATCAAATTCCGCCCGACTCTCGCATCCTCCGTGCCAATATTCTGGCCCTACGAGTATACTACGATGTGGAAAATTCGAACTGCGTATCTTGCGTCCCGCTGACGCTAATATTATTAAATACGAGAGTGAAATGGACGGTACGATACAAACTTCGAATTTCGTAGTTTCGTAGTTTGTAAATACATGACTCCAATGCGTTCTGTAGAGTAGGCTAAGGTGGAGAAAACGAGCACCGCGTAAACGATTATCCTGCCATGCCAGTCCCTGGTGGCTAGATTTTAGGGTCACAAAACTGTCACCGTGTAAACTTACCATAGTGAGATAGCAACAAGCACAGCACCGGCTTCAAATGCTAGGTACTTATTATTTTAAAAGCAACCGATGTGAGACAAACAGCACAACCGTGTTCTGTAGCTCTGGCGCACAAAAGGCGGGTCACAGGCGGTAAAGATTGCAGTAATGAAGGTTCTAGGCTACGGACCCTTTATAGCTTGTTTCCGGACCCTCGGAGGTCGATATCGGCCCCGAGACGTTATTTAACGGCTAGCGACTCCTACAAATGAGCCGTTAAATTTACGCTCAGAAATAAAATGCGAATAATATCTCGCGGGATGAGATGCTCTGAGTGATTGGAGTCGTTGGTGCTCGGATTGCGGGCGATGGCGCGGCGTGGACTGATGGGGCTGAGAATGCTCGTAAATTAAAGAAGGAATGAAAACCCCAATTTATCTTCCTTCCAGAACCGTATTTGTCTCATCAGCGAATCAGTAATCACCACAGAAACCAAGGTAATGTGGTGTTGTGGACGGACCATTACGTATATGCATTCATCAAACATAATCTTTAGCGAATTGTAGAGAGGGTTGAACTTGTCCGGACAGTGAAGCAATATTGAAGCGTATTCGGGCTGTATTCTCCAAAATTACTTCTGCAAACTTGCACTATGATGAGCAAAAACGAAAGGTCGAAAGCCTCGAAATATCATGGCTCTGGAACGTAATAGAGGCAAGGGAGAAGTTGGCCATGGACAGGATGAGATTTTAAGAGCTGGCATTATAAAGAATACGAAGTACATGAAGTTTAATAGTAGATTGATAAACAAGGGTCATAAGTGATCAGTTACACCCAAGACATTTAGGCGCACGAGCGAGCAAAGCGAGCGAGGTTGCTTATAGTTCGCGGCGTAATTGGTCATGTACACTCGAGTTGAACACTCTACTTTTCATCACAAATGCGAGGAAATAAAGAAATACCGTTATAAATATATACACAATTTGTAACAGAGTAAAAGAAAATTTATCGCGCCAAACCGTCTTTTGTTTTTTTTTTAGTGGCCTCGCGCTCTTTGGCTTTGGCACTTTCAGCCAGCACTGGCCAGCAGCATTATGCCAGCATGGAGGTTTGGAGGTAAGCATACGCATTACAATCTCCTTGTTTACCAGTTCGTGAATACAAAGGAGCACCATTCGATTTTTAAATTTATCCTTATAGATGTTAATCGAATTTACAACACGGATTTCAAGTTAATGCAACCTACTTTCAGAGCTTAAGTGATGAAAAAACTATTTTTTACTGAACAAGTTTAGGTGGCACTGTTATCATTATGCCTTTGTATTGCTTCTTCACTGTAAAAACCAGAGCGTTATAAATTTCAGGATTCTCTGTCACCGGGGAAAGTAGCGAAGACAGCAAAAGCCGTGTAATGTATTTCCATTTGCGGGCAAACTACGTAACTTTATTTTGTCAAGGGCATGAAGGTAAGAAAACATTTATCCCACACACGGGACCGTATCAGTAAACGTAAACCGTAAATCAATCAGCAAACGATTTAGCGCTAGATCCATTTGCATAAAAACAAAACGTGACCCGAAAGACAGAGATAGCTGCTAAGAGCCGATTCGCTGTCCAAAGCGAGCAACCTTTTGCTCGGTATTCCTTGATTTATGTAGTGGAAACAATGTAGTCCGCAATTGGGGCATCAGCGCTCATTACGCGTTGCTCTGTTTGTATTCAGTGCACAAGTGGTTTATTTGACACTCCCTTTTTGCGGAGCGTGCGTTTTTCGCGATTTGTTCCTGATTCGTCATATTCCTAATTGGTCATATTTCTTAACTCGTCATTGTACAGTCAGATGAAATTACGAACACGTGCTTACAGTCGGTTAGGTTAAGGTTTTTTTTTACCACCTAGAACCTATGTAATAAGTGCCCCGAATCGATTCTGGGCGGTCATAACAAAAAATAACCTTCACCTAACCGACTAAACAATTAATTTTGTGAATGCAAATGTACGAGTACATGGTATGACGAGTAAGGAATATGACCAGTTAGGGACAAATCTTTTTCGCAGCACGAGCAGAAAAGGGTTCGAGTACCATCATCATCCCATCAGCTGTAGGACGTCCACTGTTGCATATAGCTCTCCTCCATAGACCTCCAGTTGCTTCAAATTCAAAATTCAAAATTCAAATGATTTATTCAGTAAATAGGCCGCAATGGGCACTTTTACACGTCATTTTTTTAAATTACCAGCCCTTTCGGAAAGACCATCATTACCAAGAAGAATGCGCCGCAAGAAACTTGGCAGAAAGACATTTTTTCATAATAAGTAATATAATTACAAATAAAATACTTAAAAACTATATTATACAATTAAAGAAAAAAAATCCAACAAATAATAATAATAAAAATACAGGGATGTATGGGGTCCCTTAGTTACAATACTAAACACTAACTAAAGGTATATCTACGTTCAGTGGAAGTGTAGAATGCTTCCACCGTCATAAATTTTAAAATAATAATAACAATAATTTAGTTCTGAAATATACATTTCAGGTCAAGTAACCATTAAGCTTTTGGATTTCGAAGGCAAGTTCACGTCTGCCGCCTCCAAAGTTAGCTCACACGCAGTCATGTCATGCTCTGAAAGCAGAGCGGTACCGAGGGCATGGTTGGAAGGCTTCGGTTGGAAGCCTGCATCCACCGTGAACCCGCGGCTTGAACTAAGTCCGTAGTGGATATATAGCTGAAAATGGGATATCAATATGACATAAGTAGCGCAAACGTTCCATCCTGGTACTTACGTGGTTCAGTGTCCTCGCCTGAACGCAGTGTGGGGTCATTGGACACGGTTACTGACATGGCGGACAGACATAAATAATTACACAGACACACACGCAAACATCACGCCTGTATTCCCAAATGGGGTTGGCAGAGCACACGAAACGTTACCGCTTCCGAGCCACTTTTAGCAATTTTAGGTTTTAAGTTAGATAATAACAAATGTATAGGGGTGAATTTCAACAAGCTTGAAATTTACCTAATTTTGGTGGCTTTTTTTATTTTTGTTGTCCGAGTCAAAATGATATATCAACAATACGTTACAAGTCATAATAAATATTGTGTCGTAATGGCCCTTCATTATACATAGTAGTTTTGGAGATATTATGATTTTAGTAATTTGATTACCACCAAAATTGCTTGTACCCACCAAAATTAGATATATTGGCCACCAAAATTGCACATCTACACCAAAATTAGATGTACTTGTGCTAATTCAAGGTAAAAAAATATTTTTCTTGATCAAATTGTCTGCTGGATATGAAAAAAAAAAAAAGTTTTATTAATCGTTTTAATTGTACCAAAATCTCTACGAAAATACAATGTTTAACGCGTAGTAACAAAATAGTACATTGTGTCTTAAGGGCGGTAAATAAGGAATTACAAACGAGAGTCTATTAGAAGCCCGAAGTCGATGATAATGCAATTATATTTTCATAACACTTGCTTTTAAACAGTGTCGTAACATGCAGGCTACCATGGTTGCAACCCCCCAAATAAAACCCTCGACCTTAATGTGCGTGTCATGAAACCCGTGGTCGGTAAATGAGCCATTGCCGGTACTAATTTTCTTGTCATGAAGCCCAAGGTCGGTAAATGAGTGTGATACTGCATGGCGTGCTGGTCGTGCTGGCGTGCAGGAGCACGTCGGGCGCATGGTCAGGCTGGGGGAGGGCGGCGCGGAGGCTGGCGCTGCCAAGAGCGTAGTCAGCGGTATCGGCAATTTTAAAAAAAATATTAGTTTTTCTTTTACAAATAAGTATACAATTTTACTCGCAAATGTGATGAAAAACATTGTATGTCGCACGGGCGGTACTAGAATTACGAACATCGACTAACTAAAGCTCAGTCTTCGACTTCGGGCTTCTAATAGACTCTCGTTCGTAATTCCTTGTTTATCGCCCTTAAGACACAATGTACTATTCTTTTCGAGGACTTCTTCTCTTGATTGTTTTTTCTTTCTTGCGGTTAGCCATTCTAAAAAAATAAATTATGTTTTCAAAGTCAAAAGTCAAAGTCAAAATATCTTTATTCATTTTAAGCACTTATGAATGTCAAAAAAAAAAATCTACCACCGGTTTGGAAAAACCTCTGCTGAGAAGAATCCGGCAAGAAACTCAACGAGGTATTATTACAAATAGTGATATTTTATAATTTAGTTTTATAGTAAAGTAGGTATCTAAGTGTTTATATTTTACTTGAAATAAGTGCATTGAGTAAATAATGTTGTAAATGCAAAGTTTTAAATGTAAAAGGCTTAAAAATGAAATTATAACTATGTGGATTGGCTTCAAATTACCACCAAAACCACCAAAATTGATCCACCAAAATTAGAAAAAGTGCATAAAAAAATGATTAAAAAAAAACCGTATCATTCACTTCCAATTTAACTTAATATTTTACAAAGGAAACTTTTAACATGCCTCGCATATACTTCATACAATAACAAGTATTGCTAAGTCATTAGTTACATACACCACCAAAATTGAATTAAAAAGTATTTTAACACACCAAAATTAGATACTTACGTGCTTGGCGGACAGATCCAGCAAGATATGGCACGTGTGTCATCGCTCAGTGCAGGAGCGGAACTAAACGCACAGGTTAACACACGTTTGTTGGTCTTATTGCGTTTCGTTCGACCACAAAAACATCTTCAATATTTACCACCAAAATTGCCAATTTCACATGGACAACTTTTAGTGCCTAGTTTTGAGTATAAATTCATGTACTAATATTTATTTATATATTCTTATAAGATACTTGAACTAATGAAGAATAAAATACAATGCATTTTTAGTTAAATAAATGGATGTTATGGTTCTATCATAGACATTCATCAAGAACAACGGATACTGGACGCCACACCAAAATTATGATTTGAATGAAAAAAATTTTTTTTAATAAACATTAATGACTTTTATAAAACTTTGCAATTTGGCTTAAGATAAAAATTTGTGTTTTCTTTTTAGAAAAAAAATTAAACCTCTAAAACAATTAGTCCACACCATAATTATCAGCTCTGCCGCCAAATTTTCTCGCTGAGATAATCACCCATAGTTTTAATTTTGTTTCCTGTACTTAAGCATAAGACCCTATAAGACCTATCAAAGGGATTCAGGGATAACACAGGAGACCGAAGAGTAGCTTCCTCGCTCAACGCATCAGTCTTGCGATCCAGCGGGAAATGCTGCCAGCATCTTTGGTACCATGCCGCTGGGCCATTTTTAAGCCGAGTTTAGACTTGCAAGAAAAATCGTGCAAGTTGCGGCGCTCGATTGACCACTACAAACTCGTTGGCTTTACGGCCTCGCAATGTAATGCAACTTGCACGATTTTTCTTGCAAGTCTAAACTCAGCTTTAGAATTTAGTTTTAGCTTATTTAATTTTAATCTAGTTTTAGTTTATTTATTGTAATCCACCTTTTATTTATTATCAATAAATTATGTAGACGATATTAAAATTGAACTTTCATAGTTTCAGCTCGACAGAAAGTACCTAATAAATATTGACTCCCCTGAGAGTGGCGAAATGTACGTTTTTTGCGGCATAGACGGTCGTATCTTTTTTTACATCAACTTAGAAGCTTGATTTTTTCAGAGGTTTCAAGGGATTGTTAGAACTAAGTAGGTCTACTTGATTTAAATTTTCTTGACAGATAGACAGACAGATGGACGAAATAGTTGTAAATTACTGCGAATTACTGGAATTGTTTGAACTGATCACGACAATGAATAGGTCCTGACTGTTAAAGTTTAAGTTATCCTAACTCTAGACTTGACTGGTTTTTATAGGGTTCCGAAACCAAAATGGCAAAAACGGAACCCTGTCCTGCTTCGCCATGTCTGTCTGTCTATCTGTCCGTCCGTCCGTCCGCGGCTTTGCTCAGGGATTATCAATGCTAGAAAGCTGTAATTTTGCATGAATATATATGTAAACTATGCCAACAAAATGGTACATTTTTTTTTAAATAGTACCTCCCTTAGACGTTAAAGTGGGGGTGATTTCTTTCTCATCCAACCTTCTAGTGTGGGGTATTGTTGGATAGGTCTTTTAAAACCATTAAGGGGTTGCTAAGACGATTTTGTCGATTCAATAATCTGTTGGAAAATATTTAACTTTAAAATGCAAATTTTTGTGAAAATCGGGCGTCCCCCCTCTAAAATCTAAACCGGTGGGTAGAAAAATTGAAAAAATTCAGGACGGTAGTAAGTATATCAAACTTACAAGGAAAACTATAACGGTTAAGTTTTCTTGAGAATTATATAGCAGCCTAAAGTATAAAAAATACCTAAACTTGGAAAATTCCGTACAAAATACGAAATCCTTAGAAAAATATTACTTAATTTTTTCGTAATGGCTACGGAACCCTATTTTGGGCGTGTCCGACACGCTCTTCGCCGGTTTTTCAGTTAACATTTTTTTAAGAATCTTGGTTCAAAGATGAACCTTATAATGGCTATTGATAGATAGAAATGGTTATGATTATTAATTTTACAGCAAGTTAAGCTGCATCATTGATACAGTTTGCGCTGTCATTACGGGCCGCTTCGTTTGCGGCCGCGCTGCGCCGCATCAGCATGGATTTGCAAAATCGCTTTAGGCTCGTGCCGAACCTATTTGTTTTGTAGTTTACGAGAGATTATTCCAAACCAACGCCCACATGCATTTAAGCTGTTCGCGGTTGAACACAACGCATCAAAACGGATACGTTTTGAGAGCCCCCTCAATGTTTGACGATATTGCTGATGTTAAATTAAAAATGTAATCGTTTCTACAGGGCTCAAAAGTATTCATAAAACGTTATTATATTATCATAACTGATCAACATATTTGAATACAAAGCGGTGTTCCACGTTTACAATGAACTTTGCAGGCTATTTGAACGAAACAATCACGGTTATGAGCAAACTTCGCGGATTGATGACTCGAGCCGGAGCGAGCGCTGCCAAATGTCAACTTATTGACAACTCCATTATATAAATTACTTTCCAACTTGTGATACAGTTTGTGTTAAACCTTCTTGTTTATATTTTTAATATTAAACACCCTGGCCATTTTTGATATGTGTGTATTTTGTATTTTGAATATTGTTCTGTTATTCTGCTTTGGTCTACTGTCATTACTTCTGTCGTGTGTCGCATACTGTTAACACATTATATTCGGTTTTACCCTGCTACTCTCGTTTCCTTCAATTGGTTATGGGCCCAGAGTCGCGTAATAAAACGAAGAAACAGTGCTAAGTATAAAAAAGTGCTATGAGTTCAAATAATTCATCGGCGATACAAAATTCGTCGGCACCAATGGCAACGTCAACGTCATCAGGCTCTCCAAGTTTTACGAAACTCAACGGCAAGAACTTCAGCACGTGGATATTTACCTTAGAGTGCATGCTCACTGATCTCGATCTTTGGGACGTCTGCTCAAAACCTATCGAGACGTCAGACCCCATCGTGAAGAAGAGAGACGCTAAGGCACGAGCGAAGATCTGCCTCACCTGCGACGAATCGGTGTACCCAATCATCAGGTCAGCCACATCAGCGTATGAGACACTAGAGTCTCTAAAGAAAGCCTACGCTGACCACGGCTTGACAAGACGTCTTGCCCTTATCAAAAAATTGTTAGCACTAAAGTTCGACGGCAATATGGAAGATTACGTCAACGGTATGCTGGCGACACAGCAAGAGCTACAAGGAATCGGAGCCGCAGTTGAAGACGAGTTCCTTGCTATTATAATGCTGGCGGGACTCCCAGAGTCGTTCAAGCCACTCGTCGTCACACTGGAGCACGCGAACATCAAGCTTACATCGGAGAATGTGGTGACGGCTCTTCTCAAGGAAGGCCTTAGAGCTGAACCCACCACATCCAGTACCCAAGGACCTGACTACACCGCGCTACACGTCAAGCCATCTAAGAAAATGTTTTGTAAAAAGTTAGGGCACGTAGTTTCGCAGTGTAAGAGTATCAAAATTAACAAAACAAGAATGTTCGGCGGTCTAAATCATTCAATACATCCGAATTCACACTTTCATCTTGTTTTGCTAATATTCCTCCACAGGTCAACAAGACTGGTTCATTGATTCTGGCCGCAACTTCCATATGAGTAACAGGCGAATGGTTTTCTGATCTATCATCCCATACGATCCCTATTACAGTTGCGAATAAAGAACAATTACTGAGTCATGGTAAAGGTACTGTAAATATGAATATATCTCCTAGTGTAAGTAAAATAAGCGATGTTTTATATATTCCTGGCCTAGCTACCAATTTGCTTTCTGTTAGCAAATTAATCAAAATGGTTTCGATGTTTGTTTACATCGAAAGGCGCGAGTATTTTTCCTAGCGGATTGTCAAGTGACAACTCATGTCATTGCCACAAGCTCAAACCATAAAGGCATGTACAAACTAGATGTAAGTTCGAGTACCGCCTTGCTTACAAATAGTAAAGAGTCTGCTATGTTGTGCATAGACGCCTTGGCCATATCAATGTCAAATGTTTAAACATTTTAAAAAATAAAACGTTGGCATAGACTACGCAGGTAGTTTGAACGAAACTTGTGTTCCGTGTTTACAAGGTAAACTTCTCTAAGAGACCTTTCCCGAATCTACTAGTAAGTCGAGTTGCGTATGCAGCTTATTCATTCGGACTTATGTGGTCCTATGAGTACGCACTCGTGGGGCGGAGCCCTTACTTACTAACATTTACAGACGACTTTAGTCGCAAAACTTTTGGATATCTTTTAAAAACAAAAGACGAAGTTTTTAGTAAATTTGTAGAGTTTAAGCATTTAGTAGAGAATCAAACAGGGCATAGGATCAAGATTCTACGTTCGGACAACGGCCGTGAATACGTTAATCACGGCTGTCAACCTTCTTAAAGGAGAACGGAATTATCCATCAGACCACAATTCCGTAACCCCTGAGCACAATGGAAATTTCAGAACGCGCGAACCGATCCATATGGAGAAAGCCAGATCTATGCTCCAGGACTCAAGTTACCAAAGGCATATTGGAGAAGCTGTCAACACAGCTATTTACTTAAAAAATCGTACGCCTACTCAAGCTCTTAAGAATCAGATTCCAGAAGAGATATGGACTGGCACGAAAGTTAACCTGTCTCAATCTGAGAGTCTTCGGCTGCCAAGCTCACGTTCTCGTACCCAAAGAAAAACGTACGAAACTTGACGCAAAGACGCAAACGTGCATCTTCGTTGGCTATGCAACCGAGAGCAAAGGTTATCGACTCGTCAATCCCCAAATCCTCGAGTAATAATAATTGCAAGAGATGTTGTCTTCATTGAAGAAAAACCTTCACAGCAGTCCAATCAAAATTCACCTCAAATCGACATGCCAGAATCCCAGCAAGAATCAACTCAAGTCCAAATACCGATCTTCGAACAGCCAGTACACCAATAAATGTTCATCCGCAGCCTGACATCCAGCACACCACCTGTTCATTACAGCTCGAACCCGAACCTGTGCA
>NC_133489.1:5330067-5334706 GCF_025370935.1 Choristoneura fumiferana
TTGGCCATCCGGTCGTCCAATAGTGCATAGGAAATCGGTTCTGTTGGTTCAAGAGAAACACATTCATCGCAAAGCATCCTCACACATCTCTGGTGGAAACGCGCCTTGATGTCCATCGGAAAAAGTCGGATCTCGAGCGGAATACGACGGCGCCCAAATCAATTATTGTATTAAATGAGTGACATTTTGAAGGAAAGAAAGAAAGAAAGAAAGAAATCATTTATTCGTGACAAAGTAGCGTAGCGTAACAAAAAGATATTAAAATTAAAAAAAGAATTGTATGTCACGAAATGGTCCTAAATCATGATTTTACAAATTCAATAGTTTGACCATTTAACTTTATATTAGAAACTGAATTCGAGTTAGATGAATTTATCAACTGTGCCATCGCATGAGCTTATCTGAATCGTGCCGATAGACGTGCGTCGTTGATCTCACGCGCATTGATTCAGATAAGTTTCCGTAGATTAGTAACATAGGTCATAGATTAACATTAGGTATATAAGCTTGTAATGAGAGTAGTAAAATTAGTTTTAGTAATCCCGACAATGGTGCTTTTACTCAACAACCCAACTTCCCCTAAATCAACATTTGGAACATTTGGTTTTCTTAGGATTTAGTAACAAGTTATTGGCAGCAAACCATGCGGATATCACGGACGTGGTTTATTGGGTTCAATGAAGTCGGTGTTCTTTTTTACTAACCTTGAACAGTAAGACGTGTCATCAGCAAACATAACTATCCCGACTTTCGGCTTACCATATAAGTTAGGTCATTTACATAAATAAGATACAGGAATGGGGCAAGAATGGATCCTTGAGGCATTCCATTTTGACCACAGATCCCGCCGATACCGTTCCATTAATCGCTACCTTTTGCTTTCTTTGTGTAAGGTGAGATTTAATGAGTTCTAAAGAGAGGCCATGAATGCCATAAAAATGTAACTTACAAATTAAAGTATCATGATCCACACAATCAAAAGCTTTCGAAAGGTCGCAGAATACATCTATAGCGATTTTTACCCCATAAAATCATACTTATAATAAGTGACCCAGGAGACGTTACCATGGCAACCAGCTACACTAAAAATTTTTTTTTTACATATAACTGACCAACTAACTGATTGACCCACCTACACTCAGCAAAAACAGTTGGTACTAATACTAACTATTAATCAAAAACTTGTTATGTAGACTCAAAGTGATTTCCAGCATTTGACGTCACACCGTCCAGTGCTAGATTAATGGTTGCCAGAATAACTTGCAGCACAGCTGCTGCTCTATTTCGGGTTTACTACCGGTTTTTTACAAGCTTTTATTTAACTTGCAAATAATGGGACCGCTTCGCGATTTCACAAAAAATTGTTTTTATTTTTATTATTTGTTAAAATTGTATGTCTAATGTATTTTTTGTGAAAAAAAACGAATAAACATTTTCTATTCTATTCTATTTTACATTTTTCGGGCTATTTCGTAGCCCTTCCTCTGGGAGCACGCGACACGGCAGCGTGTCTTAAACTCGATTTAAGACGTGAGTTATCCGGGTTTCCTATAAATGTGAGTTTGTGAGTATGTTTGTGTGTGTGTGTGTGTGTGTGTGTGTGTGTGTGTGTGTGTGTGTGTGTGCGTGTGCGTCTGCTTGTTATTCCTTCACGCTAAAACGGCTGGACGGATTTGGATGAAATTTGGTATGTAGATAGTTGGACATCTGGAATAACACAAAGGCTACTTTTTAACCCGATATTCTCACGAGATAGGGACAAATCTTGAAATTTCTACTACTGGGTTTAGAGTCACGAATTTTGGCCTATTAAAATACAATGTTTTATGTTTATTGAAATCGCTTGAATTTTGGGGAATTTCTATTTAACTAATTTATTGAATCAGGCGTTACTTTGCGGAGGTCCATTGCATATCAATGACCTGAAACAATTACTTTGGACACCCGCGACTTCATCATAACTACGTTGCAAGAAATTTGTGTTCATGCAGTTCCTCCTCCTCCACCTCCACACTACACTGACGCGTTACGAACTCAACCAGAGCTCATCTTTCAGAGCAACACAACCGTTCACCATGCTTGCTAAAGCCCATATTTAATAAGTTATATTATGCTACAATTCTATGTAATTGTCACTTTTTTGTATGAGAAATTTACCAAATTGTAAACTTTTATTAAATAGGGGACAGATGTTAGACATTAACATATCTATCTATACATCTGGTTGAGGTCGGATGACAATGCAAGTACAGTCAACAAAAAAATCTTGCATTCAAAAATATTGTTTTAACAAATATCGTTTTCACGACACTGCTCGAAATTGTGGCCATAGATAACCTAAATCCAGTACCGAAAACTGCCTATATATAAATATACATTAGAGCCGTGGTGGCCTAGTGGTTTGACCTATCGTCTCTCAAACAGAGGGTCGTGGGTTCAAACCCCGGCTCGCACCTCTGAGTTTTTCGAAATTCATGTGCGGAATTACATTTGAAATTTACCATGAGCTTTGCGGTGAAGGAAAACATCGTGAGGAAACCTGCACAAACCTGCGAAGCAATTCAATGGTGCGTGTGAAGTTCCCAATCCGCACTGGCCCGCGTGGGAACTATGGCCAAGCCCTCTTGTTCTGAGAGGAGGCCTGTGCCTGCAGGGACGTATATAAGGCTGGGATGATGATGATGATATATACATTTAACAGCTGACTCATTTATGGCTCGCAAAACACGACAACAATGTAACACATTACAAAAACAGGTCGTATCAATATATTATGATTGGTTCTTTGGAGTCTTTTTGTATTTTTTATTTCAACTCCAAATTCGTTACTTTCGGGTATCCCGTGAAACCATATCGAAAATACAAACTGGGACATGGATGCACAGAAAAACCAGAAAAAGAGACCAGCGCTGGGAATCGAACCCAGGTCCTCAGCAATCCCTACACCACCGCTGGACAGGAGTCTAGAAACGAATTTCTCCTATGCACACATATCTCAGGTTGCTTTTTCCACTTCACTTTGTCGCTACAAAGTTCAATATCTCAAAAACGGTCTCGGGGGTTAAAAATGCAAGTTAAATCTCCAGTTTATTTATTTTTAAAGATGCTGAACCGACAAATATAATATTTGCGGAATTTATTGTTTGATGATTTGACTTATTTTGAATATTCTGTTATTGAATTTAACAATATAGCTGATTCTCATTCTAACATAAAAACGAACATACATTCTGACATACAGCCGTATGCTTCACATGTACAACTCATTTCTAATTAACTGGCCACTCCTGTGTCGGAACAATTATTAAATTTTATTCACGACAAATTACGACACCCTTCACAGGCAGTCAGTACCATCGCGCACTGAACGTCGGAATGGACGGGGCGCCCGCGGGGCCACGCCGCTCTCCCCCGCACCGCACCTCATCGTTGCTCTGTCTAGACGGCCGAGTTTTGTGACTAAGTTCTTTAGGGCAACACCACACAGAAAGCGTGCGCGGGTCGGGTCGTGTCGCCGCGGGACCGCGCGGTTCGGTGTATTCACACAGAGAGCGGGTCGGACCCGCGACGGCCCGCGGCGGCTATCAATGTTGCCAGTTTAGTGACTTGTCCTAGAAGTGACGACTTTTGCTTAAATCTTAGCGACCGCAAAAAGTTTTGACGACAGAAATGGTTTAGGTATCTGGCGACTTTTGGAGTACAAATTAAAACAGTTCTAGAACCAATAATAGATACGACATTTTTGTCAACTCGACACAGAATTATACAGTGCCCGCGAGATATATGTGGAAAACGACAAACGCGCTTGCGCACCAAGGTCAAACTTTATTTACCTTACTTAATTAAATCCAATTTATGTAATGATGGGCGATGGGATGAAATTTTTAAAAGTGGCTGTTTTTTTTTTTTTAGACAGGAATAAGCTTAACTAGTCAATGGAAATATAACAGATTTTCTGTAGTACCTACCAATTAATTAAAAAAAATAAAATACATAAATTTTATTCTCGCCTAAATGAACTAGCTACTGCGCATGAATACGTTTTTAGGGTTCCGTAGCAAAAATGGCAAAAACGGAACCCTTATAGTTTCGCCATGTCTGTCTGTCTGGTCCGTCCGCGGCTTTGCTCAGGGACTATCAATGCTTCAAAGCTGTAATTTACATAGATATACTTATATGAAAACTATCGCAACAAAATGGTACAATGAAAAATTAAAAAAAAATTTTTTTTGGTACCTCCCATAGAAAAAAAAACCTTACTTAGTGTAGGGTCTTTTAAATTAAACACATTAGGGGGTTACTAAGACGATTTTTCGATTCAGTATTTTTTTGCGAAATATTTCAAATTTTAAAGTAAACATTTTCATTAAAAACGAGTTTTAGGGGTTTTTAACTTAAGCTTTAGGGATAAATATTTTTGAGAGTTGGTAACACTGCGCTCGGCTCGCGCTGTTTGTGACGACGCGGCGACGGGCGCGGGCCCGCGCACGACCCGCGCCCGCGCCCGCGTTCTGTGTGAAGGCGTCCATATACCGCCATGCAAATACGCCCGTCGCGGGCCCGCGCACGACCGCGCCCGCTCTCTGTGTGTGTTGCCCTTTAGACTGGTCGGGGGTAAGAAAGGTGTCCTCACCTTAAA
>NC_133489.1:5334913-5423671 GCF_025370935.1 Choristoneura fumiferana
TTACTGATTAGGTACTACTGTGCTTAACATGTCCATGG
Source organism: Choristoneura fumiferana (assembly GCF_025370935.1). Classification (NCBI taxonomy): domain Eukaryota; kingdom Metazoa; phylum Arthropoda; class Insecta; order Lepidoptera; family Tortricidae; genus Choristoneura; species Choristoneura fumiferana. The sequence continues at coordinate 5,334,952 of NC_133489.1, forward strand.
TGGTGCCGTCACCCTAAATACGATATTATGGTGTTCCCTTCTTTCGCAGACAGAAATTTCATAGAATTTCGTTTCGCAGAAAATGTTTCATATGATATTTTTACTTCGAATATTATTGTTTCAACGACTTTTACTTGAATGAAACATTTAATAGAAAAACTATTCAATGAATCTTATAATCTCACTTTATTATTTATCAAACTTATCGAATTGACATTATTTTTAACAAATATTGTTTGTTCGTAAAATATATTACAATAGGTTAGAATCGCTACCAGAAAAGTTGGTTAGGTTAGGTTTGGTTAGAACAGTGACCTTGTCAGAAACGACTTGCTACTAGAAAGTAGGTTAGGTCTTAGTTAGGTTAGAACTGCGACCACATAAGGAAACGAATTGCATTTTTCTAATTTTATAATAACTAAATAATATGAGAATAATAAATATATGATTTGTTCTTCTTTGATATGAATATCTTAACAAAAAATTATATTTGTAAACAAAAACAATGATTTAAAATTCTTCAAAGTAACTAAGTGTTCTGATCTTGATTATGTTATGAAACGATAATATGATAAAAATGACTGTTAACCTAAATTCTATTAAAATGTTGTCTGTAAAACATCGTACAACACGATATTATGTATGTTATAATATTATTTAGTAACACGCCATATTAGTTTTACTTGGATTTTTACCAACTTCTTGCTAGATTTAGAGCTCCGATGACAATGCAATAAACAAGTACCGTCTGTAAAAAGGACGTATTACTATTATCTATTCTGTAGTATTATTGAAATGTAATTTGTCTCAATAAACTTTTTAAAACAGCACACCGTTCCGTTCCGTTGCTCTGATGCTGAACCTCAGTGCTGAACTCTGCGGGGCTACTACGAAATTCGATAATCGAAGTTCGTGTCGTTCCGTCCCTCTCACTCTCGTATTAATAATGTAAGAAGTTCGAATTTTGCACTGCGTAGATGCTGGGCCTGGGCGTAGATGCTGGGCCTGGGCCTGTATGTATAATAGGGCCTGGTTAAGTTCGAAACGCGTCAGCGTAGTCGGTAAAGGTAAGTGAGGTTTATTTATGTAATGGTTGTGTGTTCTTATAGCGTGGAGGTGGCGGAGCGCTGCATGAACACACTTTTGTTGCATAGACGTAGCGATTGTAAGGTCGCAGGTGAACAAAGTTGTCCCGCTATTATAAAGTTAGGGTTCTGCAGAAATTTCAAAGCCAGCCAAATGAAGTTCGTATTTTAAAGCTATAACACTAATATTTTATAAATGCTAAAATTTGTAAGTCTGTTGTGTTACCTTCTAACGTCTAAACCGCTGAACCGATTTAGATGAAATTCGGTATACAGATAGTTTGAATCCCAGAGAAGGACATAGGATAGTTTTTATCCCGGAAAATTGCATAGTTCCCGCGGGATAGCGATAAACGAATTTTGCGCGCGGGTAACAGCTAGTATTTTATAAATGCAAGTTTGTAAGTTAGTTTGTTTGTTACCCTTAACGTCTAAATCGCTGAACCGTTTTAGATTAAAATCGATATACAGATATTGCTTTAAGTCCCGGGGAAGGACATCGGATAGGTAAGTGTCATCCCGGAAAATTGCACAGTTCCCGCGGGATAGCAATAAACAAATTCTATGCGGACAGATTCGCGGGTAACAGCTAGTGGTTTATAGTTCATTATTAATATGGACCTCCAAAGTAACGCCTGATCCAATAAATCGTTTTAAACCAAGTCGATCCCCTGGTCTATTTAAGACCTATCAAGACCACTACGAAGTACAAAATTCGAACTTCGTATCTTGCTGTTCCGCTGACGCTTATATTATTTATTAATAAAAAAGTGAGAGGGACGGTACGATACGAACTTCGATTTACGGATTTTGTAGTAGCCCCCCCAGCTGGAAGGTTCCGTACCTAATCGAACTAAGGATCGTTGAAGATGATAACTAACGACGTTTAGGAGTCAACAGGATGCGACAATTTTTCTATGACTAAATTTAATGTATTATTGGCCTACTTGGAGATTTATTTATGAGTGGGATTGCAACAATATAGTGTCATTTAACTTAATTAAATATTTATTATATTATAACTGAAAGTTAATGCTTATGAGAATAATAAAGTGAAAGAGATTTATAATTTGCATCTATGGCGCACTAAAACTCTAACTAAACTATTCTAAAAAGTTATATCGAAATGTATGTTTCGTCTGTAATAGTCAAATTTCAAAGCGATAAAGTAATTAACTATGTTATGTTAAATTATTTGTTTGCTAAATGAAATCTAAGATTTTTAAAATCGATAAATTGTGGTTGCAGCGGGTGGATTTTTCAGGAGACGTAGCCAAAGCAAATGGGAAATACAGCCCCAAGCAATCTCATTCTAAAAGGAGGGCTATGCCCAGCAGGACGCATATCGAAGATGAAGATAATTAAATTCAAAAGACTGTAGAGAAAAAACTAGTTAGGTATTTAAATTAAATATGTACGACGCCTCAAACTTAACACATTCACTAGTCCCATACATAATGGTTTGACAAAGTCACATGTTCTAGTGCTTCCATTTTGGAGACATTTTGAAGTTGTGAACCCGCACTAGAAGCACGGACTTCTGAAGAAAAGCTTCATGCCCTACATTGGGGGCACCTGCAGGGCTACTACGAAATTTAAAACTCGAAGTTCGTATCGTACCGTCCCTCTCGCTCTCGTATTAAACAGTATAAGTGTCAGGGGGTCCGCACGACACGAACTTCGAGTTTCGAGTTTTGTAGTAGCCCTGCTGGACAGGGAAGATATTAAAATCAACGACTTACTTTAATCCCGCCTCTTAGTTCCACTTCCATTGCGTCTTCGGCTAACATAACCAAAATTGAAATGTCTTTCGATACTAAAATGTCATAATATCTCTAAAAACACTATCAAAATTACGCACCACGTCACACAAGTCATTATATTGAAACCGCTCTTTGCATTATATTAAAACAGAAGACGCACGTTTGAATTAATAATACGAGTACATAGATTAATACGGACTTTATTTTTGATACCCGAAATAATGAAAATTTACAATTTGTTATTAATAACACCGGATATTGGCTATACCTTCGAGGTACTGAACTGTTCCGCGATTTCCGCGATAAGTTATCAGTATATAGGTACAATACGATAAGTCGTATCAGAATATCATTATATATTAGTCAGCAGTTAGTCAAATTGTTTGCGCAAAGTCTAGAGCTAAAGAACAATAGATGCCTCTGTTACCGGATTGCGCCAAAACAGTGTACCTGCCTATATTTATTTTCACAATCGACGACGCCCATTCCTTTCTCATGGTTTCGTGTTTTAGTTTTAGTTTTAGTTTAATGTCAAAAAATCTATTACCGGTTCAGAAAAACCTCAGTGAAAAAGAACCCGGCAAGAAACTCAACAGAGTATTTTTAAAACAGATCTACAATGTTATTAAATAACTTATGACACAAGTAGGTATTTTCGTCTATTCCGGTACTCTAACACAGATTAAAAAACTAACGACTTTGTTATTTTTGTCTAAGTGCCATAATTTATTGTCGTAAATATTCAATTACAACTACTTTTAAGGAAATTAAAATTTATCGTATTTTTAATACTTTGCTGTGCACTTACTGGGTAAATGTTAAAGCTATTAATATTTTTAACATCTTAACTTACAGACTTTGCAATTAAATGTAGGTACTTACACCACCAACTCTGCAATTTTTTTTGAGCAGTAACAGACTGATTTGAGCATCTCGGATAAAATAGCTTCCCTAATGCACTTGATCATTTTATGTCTTTTAAGTGCGTGTCTTAATATGTAGAGTAGGTTTCAATAACCCAGAAATTGAGCTGACTAAAAAAAACATGGAAATAATGTTCTCTGTTTGATATCGGTGCCATATGACGAGACATCAGGGGCGATAAAAGCCCAATAGATTGTATGTAGATGACTAGGTCCACTCCTGCTCCTGCTGGCTGTGCTGAGGCACCGACTTCAATCTCGTAATAGTATTTTATGCAACTGTATCGTAATAGGGGTCCTTAAAACACGAGTGTTACGCCGAGTTTCATAATAGGGTCACATGAATGTTTTAAGGCCTAATTACGTACAGTTGCATACAATATTTTATCTATATCCATATATTAAATCCTCTATCATGTGTTCAAGAACCATTGAGAATGACCTGCATTAACGAGAACTAGGTAGGTATGTCTGCCCCACAAGTTGCGCCCGCTAAAAGACCATTTTCATTGGCTCTGTCGAGTCGGTTAAATTTTTAACAGCCTTCAAAAAAAGGAGGAGGTTATGACTTTGGTTAATTTTTTAAAGGCTCTAAAATAGTAAACTTGTTTTTGGACTTTATAGTTTGTATTCAATCTGTTTTTTATATATTACTTTACGACTGTCTTTGTCATTTCAAGATGACCCCATACTGCGTTACATGCCTACTGCTTAAGAACAGGGCTATGCTAACTCTGGATATTCAAAGATACCTTCGAAGTTGCACAGAACAGACTAGCAATTGGTCGGGTTTTACGGTTCCGGAGCCAAAATGGCAAAAACAGAACCCTTATAGTTTCGCCATGTCTCTGTCCGTCTGTCCGTCCGCGGCTTTGCTCAGGGACTATCAATGCTAGAAAGCTGTAATTTTGCACGGATATATATGTAAACTATGCCGATAAAATGGTACAATAAAAAAATAAAAAAAGTTTTTTTTTTAGGGTACCTCCCATAGACGTAAAGTGGGGGTGATTTTTTATTCTCATCTAACCCTATAGTGTGGGATATTGTTAGATAGGTCTTTTAAAACCATTTGGGTTTCTAAAACGATTTTTCGATTCAGTGATTTGTTTGCGAAATATTCAACTTTAAAGTGCAAATTTTCAATAAAATGTAGCGTCCCCCCCCTAAAATCTAAGCCGGTGGGTGGAAAAATTTGAAAAAATTCAGGATGTTAGCAAGTATATCAAAATTACAAGGAAAATTATAACGGCTAAGTTTGCTTGAGAATTATTATTAGTAGTTTAAGAGTAAAGAGCAGCCTAAGGTATAAAATATACGTAAACTTGGAAGATTCCGTATAAAATACGAAATCCTTAGAAAAATATTACTAAATTTTTTCGAAATGGCTACGGAACCCTAATGGCTCGATTTTATTGGGCGTGTGCGACACGATCTTGGCCGGTTTTTCTACCTTTACTACTTTTTCTTTAACAGTCACGGTTTGTGTCCCCAGACTTATGGCAACCCTAGGCTAATATAATACTCGTAACGAAAAAATAGTTTTTTGAAATTACTTAAAGATAAAATATTTACCTACCTTAGCCAACCACCTTCCATTTCTAGTGTTTTCCATGTTGATCTTAGGTTTGGTTTTTAATTGTTGTATTCTTTCCCGCTCCAGTAAATGTTCGTGAACAGCCAGTTTGTTTAACTGTTCTATCATAATTAAAACAAGACAAACACTGTATATCCTTAACAAGAAGTAACTATAACCGATAAGAATAAACTATAGTATTTATTAAAAGATTAGATTGTAAAATTAAGTGACTATTGTATTTTTAACTCGACAAATATTTACTGTGTGAAACGTTCTCGATAAAGCACCTCACAGAAACGTCAGAATTTTAGCGCGAAACAGCTTTTTTAATTCTAAAACAAGGACACGAGCAAGTTCATCTGCTGAACTCGGTAAAGTAGCGACCGGTACATTACTATTTGCGTATTTGCCCTCTTGATAATGGACGCGTAATAAATCTCTTAAGAGTTAAATAAGTATCCCAATCAGATTCACTTATATTAACGGGTCGATGTGCGGTTAACAATAACAAGTTTATTACTAGTGCCAATTATATTAAATATAAATTGGTCGTGCAATTACACTGAGATAAAGTGCTGGTTTGGGGCTATTTTATCGTTTTTAGTTACATAATAATCAAACGCAATTCAATAATAAGGTAAGTATAAGTTTATTGCGCAGAAAATAATTTTAACTAACAAGATGGTAGGACTGTCAATCTTTAATAAATAGGTAAATAAATATCATGGGACACTTGGCACCAATTGACCTAGTCGCAAACTAAGCAAAGCTTGTACAATGGATACTAGGCAACGGATAAACATACTTAATATACTTAGATACGAGTAAATACATATTGAACAGCCAAGACCCGAGGACAAACATTCGTATTATTCAAACAAATATCTGCCCTGGCCGGGAATCGAACCCGGGACCTCAAGCTTCGTAGTCAGGTTCTCTAACCACTTGGCAATCCGGTCGTCCGAAATTTAGAAAGTATGTTTTCAAATTTCATGACTAAGACAAGTCATTTTTGAAGAATACATGTTTTTTTTTATAACTTAGTTTTGAACTGAACTGAACTGAACTGAACTGTACTACGTTTTCAAAATGAGATTTTCGTTAAAATAAATCAAGCTTTTCTGCAAACTCTACATTTTGTTGACTGCTGTATTATGATCCAATCTAAATGTGCATCCCAAATTTCAAGTCATTCCGTTTTCACTAGGTAACTGACAATGAGGTCAATTGAAGTTGAAAGATTTAAGTGAGCCAAAAATATCTGAATACGTACTTACGAGAACGCGATTGGCAGTACGGTCATTTTCAGATACTTTTGAGCACATAACTAAATACACCAGTCGGTTGTTTATGATAACGACAGTATTATCTCGAGGCGAATTAAATAAAGCAAACTAAAGCTATTCACAACTACAGTAGTTTAAGGTGAATAAACTAACGCATGAAAGAGGAAAGCTGTTAATTTGAAGCCTCGTAATAATTTAACTATCGCCCGATGTCGTAATAAATGCCATCAAAAACGCGTCAACAACGCCACAACAAAGAAGCTATCATTTAATCCTTCTGGAAACGTTACCTAGTTATTTTCCACTTAAGGAGTGTTGTGTACAAGCGTAGATAAATGTCAAGTATTACTTAACCTAACCCATCTACACCTACTGGCTGTTACAGAAAAACAGTATTTAGACTGGGTCAGTAGGTACTTACTTACACTCCGCTATTCGTGTTTTCTGGCAGAGTAAAAGAGATGCAATATTATTAGTTCTACGTGTGGCCGTAGTTTGACCTACGGCCTCTCAAGCAGCTCTGAGTTTTTCGTAATTCAAGTGCGAAATTACATTTGAAATTTACCACGAGCTTTACGGTGAAGGAAAACATTGTGAGGAAATCTACACAAACTTGCGAAGTAATGAGGGCTATCGCGAATGAATTCGCCGCTAGGGGCGCTAATGTAGCGTGAGGTCTCCGAAATGTCAAATCTCATAGTTTTTGGGTGAGCTACGCGGGTTTAGTTATAATAAGAAAATTTTTGTGAATATTTTGCATTACCTGAAATTAATTATGGCAATTATGCGTTACGGGGCAATGAATGTCTATGTTTTGAGACAGTTTTGTCTTTCGGAAACTTTTGTCCTCCCTTTTTATCCGAACAAAACGGGACTAAGCAACACTGTGGTTGCTGGATATTTTTATGGTACGGTTTTAAGGTGTTTTAAATATGATTTTAATCTAAACTTTGTTTCAACGCCCGTAATAACAGACTGAAAGCCATACTAAAAACCTCACGCAACAGTGCGCCATCTAGAGAGACAAAATACGATAGCCCTCATTCAGTGGTGCCTGTGAAGTTCCCAATTCGCACTGGGCTCGCGTGGGAACTACGGCCCAAGCCACACACACACAAACTTTCGCATTTATAATATTAGAACAGGATTTCCAGAAATTACCTACTTAATACTCGTACCTCGTTTCTTACGTCTGCAGCTTTAACCTTGTTACAGATTCTTTTTGCACCAACCAACTTTGTCCTGACAACTGCGAACACGAAAAAGACTCGCGAAACCGATCAAGCCGTATTCAAGTCAAAAGATGATGTTAGACGCGGCCATTAATTTTTATTTACATCGATTAAAACAAACCACAAACCTAACCTTGCCTAATGACTTCTTTGTACTAATACAGCTGCTTTAAAATCAGCTATCATTTAAGCTAGAGATCATTATCAGTCTTAGCACCAGGCAAAGTGAAAACCTCGTAGGTATATTTGCAATTCTGAAGAGCATGTTACACGTCACTTTCATTCAAACTCATGCTGTTATGTTGCGGTTTGTCGTTGGTTGTCGTAGGTCGGTAAGAAGGCAAAATAATGAGGGCTATCGCGTATGAATTCGCCACTAGAGGCGCTAGTGTAGCGTGAGGTCTCTGAAATGTCAAATCTCATAGTTTTTGGGTGAGCTACGCGGGTTTATTTATAATTTGAATAATTTTGTGAATATTTTGCAATATCTGAAATTAATTATGGCAAATATGCGTTCCGGGGCAATGAATGTCTGTGTTTTGAGACAGTTTAGTCTTTCGGAAACCTTTGTCCTCCCTTTCCCAACGGGGACTACGCAACACTGTGGCATGCTCGATATTTTTATGGTACGGTTTTAAGGTGTATTAAATATGATTTTAATCTAAACTTTATTTTTACGCCCGTAATAACAGACTTTGAAAGCCATACTTAAAAACCTCACGCAGCAGTGCGCCATCTAGTGAGACAAAAAACGATAGGGCTATCATTGAAACAAAAAGACATCTACTGTCACCTCCAGAATATTTTATTACTGAGTAAGAAATTTAGATAATTTTACAACCAACACTAAGAAGTGCTCGCCAGCTATACTATACACTACTTATAATGAGGGCTTTCACAGAGGCGAAATATCGCTAGATGGCGTAAGTATCGAGAGATCCGTTTGACGTTTCCTTATGATAGGTTAAAAAACTAAATGTGCCAATCGCAAGCAAACGTCAAACGTCAAATGAACCTTACGATACTAACGCCATCTAGCGATATTTCGCCTCTGTGAAAACCCTCATTGTTACTGATACCTAGTAGATACATGTAATACAACAAGAGCCTTTATTTATTTTTTATTTATGCCTATTAAAAGTATGATTCATAGTTATATTCGAAAATAAAGTACCGATTTTGTCATTTACCTATATTCTCAGTATAAGGGATACGCCTAACTTATCTACCCAGGTTCCCATTTGAATGACACCATAAATATTACGTCGACACTTACACTTCTTTAATTATCACAATGTTACAGTATGATTAGATAATTATTACTTCAGTGAATCTCACAAGACACCAGTTAGGTTAACAAAAATAATGGGGGTAGATACAAATAAACAGACCAATATATGTATACCAAGCATGATGCTTTCTTTTATCACACAGCCCCTAAACTAAAGGCTAGTTGTACGTACGTTTACTTCTACGGGGTAAAATCACTTAAGTGTTATTACTTATTCTGTGGTGTTATCAAATTCAAAGCGTACTCACGTACATAATTTTTTTTTTTTGCAGCCACCACCACAATCGTCACTAGCCTCACAAAAGATGACTGACAGCGCCATCTACATGTAGGTCATAACTCACTAGCTTGGCTTTGTATATAAAAAAAGGTACTCTGTGTTTGTAATCTGCAGTAGAAAAACTTACCTTTCAAAACGTTTGAATTTAGAACACCGTCGTATTTGACAGCTGTTAGAGTGCTTTTTCGGCGGCGCGACTGCTTTACAATTTTTATGCAAACTTTTCTTCACGTTTTCTGAATTAACTATTGCAGTTACAATAACTTATGTCGCTATAGATTTGCTATATTGTAATGAGTAAAGTATATCGTTATAATTAGGTAATTCATTATTCGCTGACCAAGTATCGCCGAAAGCATTAATTTTAGCAGATAAGAATCAAAATGCATGAGAATGCCATTTTTATGCATTCACATCGTACTAATTGCACAACTTAAATAGGTTGCCTTTTTGTTATCTCCTTTAGATAGCCTTCTTGAAGACACAATTAGTCTTAAGTAAGGTTAAATGATAACGTTAATTAATCATTTGGACGGTAACAGGAAAATGAACAGGATACGAAAAAGATGGCTCCACAGTGTCGTAGCGTGCATATGCTGCAGTGGCGTCGTAGCGTAGGGTAAATTGGCACCCCGCCGGGCGGTTTTGTATGTAAGTATAAGTAGGGTAAACCTCCAGTGAATGAACAAAGTGAATGAACAAAATCACGTTTTTTGCCTAAAATAAAGCAATATATTTCATATTTCATATTTCATATATAGCCATTTCCACCAACTGTCGTATTTTTTTTCTTACCGGCAACTCGATTTCCTATGCAATGGCAACAATCGGTAAATTTATTTTCGACTAATTTCAACATGGCAGGCGTTTGAAGTTCACGTATTTCTGCTTTTGAAGTTTTGTATGGAAAAATTAGATCCCAGGTAAGAACAGTGCATGTTTGGAGTAACATTTGAACTGCTTATTTCATGTATACCACTAAAAGTTTAGCTATAGGTTAGATTAAGAGTTAAATTTTCTATGATGTACTCTTTAGTGGCTTATTTTGCAGTTAAGTTGATATTTCTAGGTGTTCCATTACTGGCTTATCAATGTTCTAAAACCAGTAAATGAACAGTCTGTTCATTTACTGGTGTCGGCTCAATATAGTTTTTTCCTAAAATTAAATGTTACGTAATCGTATTAAGGTTGTGTTTTCAGATTCTGCATAGAAAACGATTCTGTTTCTTTGAACTAGTATTGGGACACTAGTGTTCATTCATAGGAATGAAAAATCTAGTAAATGAACTATAGAAATTTGGCTTTGTTCATTTACTAGATACCTACTAATCCTATGTATGAACAACGTAGGTAACGATGGACGTGATCGAAATGCACGATAGTTTTACTTCCTAAATTGGACTTGTTAATAATATTAGATTGTACAACAAGAGCATAAAACAAGCCATTTTACCCAAGACGTTCATATAGTCACCCGAGCCGGTACAACGAGGGTGGATAGACACGTCGAGGAGAAAATGGGGATTGCGAGGAAAGGAAATAGGAGCAGTTAAAAACAATTGTTCAGTTAATGTGTACCTTTTATTTGTCATGAATTACTATATTATTATATATTTTTTTGTTTTATTATTTATTTTGATCGATTTTTATTTTTATATAAATTAAAAATGATGTAGATTTTGCTTGTAGTAAGTTGCTTATTGTTATTAGCCACAATCTATAATTAAAAAGTGGGTTGTTAAGATTTTTTTGTCCCAAATGATGATACTTTTAACTAATTAGAGACTGATTTACGGACTGATTAGAATACGAGTATCAATAGAGTTTAATGTTAGTGAGTTATTTAAGTTTTATTATAAAGCTCGATTATGCGTCACTGAAAAAATCTCGTACTTATCAAGCAATATTCAAGTCAAAAGATGATGTTAGATGTAATTCATATTTATTCACTCGGAAAAATTATCTATTTTGTACTAATACGAGTTTAAAAAAAGGTAGTGATGTTCTGTGGCGTGATTGAGACCACAATCTAATAATGTTTGCTTAAGCTGTTAAGTGCTTTTTCGGCGGCGCGACTGCTTAATACGAATTTTCTATGTATTTTTGTAATATAGAAATAATTGGAATACTGATTGTAACTGTAACTACCTCTATAGATTTGCTATATTGTAATGAGTGAAGAAGTTATACTTCGTTTTATGTTAACCAAGTTTTCTAAAGTTGATTAAAAAGAATTAAAATGTTCATTCACTGCAATTTTATGGTTTCATTCATTAACTTTTTCGCACATTTACACAGGTTTTTGGGTATCTTTTTTATAATTCTTCTTAAGACAAAAACTATTAAGTAATAAAAAATCGCGAAATTAATTTTGGACGGTAAATAACGATTGATTAAATTACATAAAGATGGCTCCACAGTATCGTAAAAGTGCATAGTAGTGCATTTTTCGTAGCGTAGGTAAATTGGCACTTAAGTGGGCATTCACTGGAGGGTTTAGTATAGATACAATTTACTCAAATTGTCTTTAAAGTGGGAGTTTTTGTGCGCCTTCTTGGAGTACTTACAAGTAAGTTCGAGTCGCCCCCTCCGCACGCCTTTACGCCGCCACTGCAGGGCTAGTACGAAATTAGAAGTTCGTGTCGTTCGGTCCGAGGGACGATACGATACGAACTTCGATTTTCGAACTTCGATATGCTGTCTATCTTTTTTAACCGACTAAAAAAGGAGGAGGTTCTCAATTCATGTATGTTTTTTTGTATGTTTGTTACGCGATGACTCCGCCAATTGTGGGCCGAATTTCAAAATTATTTTTTAGTTCTAATGGACATACTTCCGAGGTGGTCCCATCGACACCAAGTCAGGATCTGATGATGGGATCTTAGAGAAATCGAGGGCAACCCTCGAATTTTTAAAGCACACCTATAGCGATTTTGGCATTTTTATATATTACATTCAGAAAGTATCATTTGGTGAACTGGACCCTGATAACGAAGACCGTAGATACCGGTACTCTGTTATAAAATGATATAACTATACTGTGTTTGAGCTTAATGGAATCGTTGTGAGATGCACTTTGGCTACAAACCACTAAAAAATATTAAAAAAAAATAACAAAAAATGGAACCGACTTCAAAAACTCTTCAAAATTTTTCTACTAGTTAGTTTAAAGTCGGTGCCTCAGCACGAGCCAGCAGGAGTGATTGAAGCCCAATATACATATAGTATGTAGGTGAGATAGGCCCGATTATGGCCCAAGCCCTCTTGTTATGAGAGGAGGCCTGTGCCCAGCAGTGGGACGTATATATAGGCTGGGATGGAGGTGAGGTAGACAACTATAGTTCCACCCCTGCTGGCTCGTGCTGAGGCACCGGCTTCAAACTAGTAGAAAATTATTTTCAAGGTTTTTGAAGTCGGTTCCATTTTTTGTTAATAACCTAACCAAGATAAAGTTGGAAAACCCCCGACTTTGTCACTTCAAAGTTCAATATCTCAAAAACTGCTAAATCGAATGAAGAAAAGTAAGAAGAATGAAGAATGAAACATGTCTAAGAATCATCACTAAAACCTGGTTTCAAATAAAGAAAACCACATTCAAATCGGTCCACCCGTTTATGTGCTACGGTGCCACAGACAGACACACATAGCGGTCAAACTTATAACACCCCTCTTTTTGCGTCGGGGGTTAAAAATAGTACAATGCGACACGGAAGTGTAGCACCGTGGCGTGCAAGCAAGCGTAATCACTGATTGGCGACTGGCGACATTACCCGATTACCATAATGGTTACTACTGCCCTACTAAGCCAAAAGGCACTTTTGAGTTATTTATACCATGTGTGTGATGCAAAATGTCTACACAATAGTATTAAAAACTCTAATGTTTTTTAGAATGCGCCTTTTGGCTTAGGAGGACGGAATAGGTAGTGCCACTAGAGTTGAGGTCACGCACACAAGAACATGTCGTGTAATGACAGCAGGATTTTGACATTTACTCATTCATTTCATTCATTCTCCTTTTGTGCAATCAGTTCTTTTTGTAGCTGTGAGTGTAATCATTCACTTAAACTCTCGTTGCACTACCTATACCAAATTAAATAATTCCACTTGACAGCATCTTTCATTCATTCATTCGCATAGCACTCGGCTTACCGCCAGCGGTGTTAGTAGCAGCAATTTATAAAAAAGGTACTCTGTGATGTACATTTCCGAGAGTCAACTGTCAAAGGGAATATGAATCACTAGATGTCAACGACAGCGGTGCGGGGAGTTATCTACTCTACTATAGTGAGCGGACACTGATATAGTAAAAAAAAAAGAAATTTTATAGAGCGTCGTATGATTAAAAAAAGGTAAGTAACGTTTGACTGAATTAAGAGTAAGTAAAGAGTAATAAGAGTAAGTAAGAAAACATATTTCTGAAACCCATTTATTAATTAACAAAACAAGCGTATTCATACAGGAGACCACAGGTAAAAACGCACTTATTCATTCTACACTACAATTCCATTATTACAAATATATCCTCATAACCAAACAACTAAAGGCGCGGCGCGGCCACATGCAGTCGCTCCACGCTCGTTTCCAGCGTCAAACCTGGTCACGTGACATATAGCGATAAAGCTGAAAATGTTGAGCTTTATCGCTGGAAAAAAAAACTTCTATTTCGGAAAACACTATTTTTTTTCATTCACCCTTTTTTTTAACCACTGCCACGACTGCCATTAAAAGGAGGTTAAGAAATCAGCTTCCAAGACCAAGATCATTCCTGCAAGCAGCCATCTTGACGCTGCTGTTCGACGCGGCGACTTGACGCTGCTTTTTTAAGTGGCGGGAAATTCGAAATAGGGTCACGTGATCATATTTATCGCTGCAAACGAGCGAACGACATGCATGGCCGCATCTTAAGTCTAAATGCAGGAACTTAAAAATATCATTTCGAACTTTGACACTAGGTACCTATTATTTTTCACACCACTGGCACACTTGTAACGTTGTAGTTTGCCCGCCAGAAAATGCTTTGCCATCTCCTAATACAAAACTACTTAGCTTAGCATATTCGCCAAGTAATTTCGTGAGCAAAATAGATGCACTATATTGTTTCTAATAAAATAAGCGACGATGGCAACGAACCGAGCAAGTGAAGTAGTACAAGTTTAGGTTCAGCCAGGGTTCAGCGCACTTGCACGACATACTCGCTGAACGTCAAGATTTTTTTCAGGGCAGTAATGGTGTATTTTGACCAATTTTAGGTTTTGTTTGCAAGTTTTTTAAATTAAAAAGGTAAAATAAACAGCCTAATAAATATATTGTTACTAACGGTAAATAACTGTGACTGATTAATTAGGTACTTCGGCATATATTCCGCCCATCTCATTTAAGCAATATTAACTAAGTAAAAACATAACCCACTTGTGGTCCGCAGTAGTCGAGTAAAAATTAAGGGCACCAATAATAATAACAATAATAATAGTCGAGTATTATTTAAGAGTACCGGGGCATTCATTCTAACTCTCATATTTAGACGTAAAATGATTGAACTGTTCAATCAATCAATCAATCAGTGGGTTCAATTTGAACATGCCAATAACTATACAATCGTGATAAATGTCTCATGGTGCTGACTGAACTATTGAGTACTTAATGAGACTTAATGAGCTACTTCTACGGCCTCATCTGCAGGGCTACTACGAAATTTGAAAATCGAAGTTTGTATCGTACCCTCCCACCGACGCTTATATCATTGAATACGAGAATGAGAGGGAGGGTACGATACGAACTCCGATTTCCGAATTTCGTCGTAGCCCTGCTGGACATCACATCAGGTGGGATAGAGATCGCTGGCAGCCTTTGTGCGTTTGTACGAGCGTAACGTATTTTGAAATTGTGCGTGATGTATTTCTCATTTTTGTGAGCACAGTCACTTACATGGATGTCACTAACGTGGATGTAATTAAATTACGCTTTCTAATAAAAATTTCGAGAAAGTGCTAACATTATGAAGGATTCACAAATTAGTTAGGTACACGTGTAGTCATCATTAGTGAAGAAAGTCATCACACTTAAACAGTGTCGTAACATGCAGGCTACCTTGTTGCAACCCCAAATAAAACTCGACCTTAATGTGCTTATCATGATACCCGTGGTCGGTAAATGAGTCATTGCGCGTACAAATTTACTTGTCATGAAGCCCAAGGTCGGTAAATGAGTCAGTGCCCGTACTGATGGTGCTGCGCGCGCTGCTGCAGGACCACATGCACACGCGGCTCAGGCACATGCTGAGGGAGGCGGAGGGCGGCGCTGCCAAGAGCGCAGCCTATGGTATCTCCAATATTTGGAACAATTATATCTTTCTTTTAGAAATATAAAATTTTACTTGCAAATGTTATGAAAAACATTGTATGTCGCACGGGCGGTACTAGAATTACGAACATCGACTCATTAAAGCCCTCAGTCTTCGACTTCAGGCTTCTAATAGACTCTCGTTCGTAATTCTTTATTTACCGCCCTTAAGACACAATGTACTATTACATCCATGGTAGTGACATCCATGGAAATGACTGTATGCACAAAAATGAGAAATACCCTGATACGTAGTCACTCCTCGAGAATTAGCAGGAAAAGTGTAGTGTAAATAAAACTAACAACTCATACACAATAGTCTACTACTAGTACACTAGTAGTCTTTGGGTAACCTTAGTTTGTTGCCTTTTGCAACGTATATACGTTATGCATATGCATTTAGGCGTCTACTAAGATCTTATACGCCATGACACGGATCCATAGCTACTGTAGCGAGGCAGGTCATTTTCTTACCTAATTAAATTTGTACAGTCGAAGGCATAAATGTAATACATCGAGCTCATGATTACTGGCATAAAGGTGTATACCTACTAGATATTTTTGATGTCTTGGTAACATATATATATTTATGGCCTTGACTGTACGTGTCTTGTGACGATAAACAATCTCAATTTTAGGCGCTACATGATATATTAAAAACTAGGGGAAATGCAACAGCTCTTTAGGATAGATCGATTTATAAAAGATGACACGAATGAATTGAACGAATATAATGTCACTTGTCTCTGTGCGAGTACGTTCTTATACATGTGCCTCCTAATATTATGTAAGCAAATACATTATTTCTCCGTTATTTAAGAAAAAAAATCGTAGGTACAATCTGCACATTTTTGAACTAAACACGTAAAACACATTGCAGCAAAACATATTGCTGGCAGAAATGTTGACAACGGTACACTAAATTAATTCGTGTCAGGTGTCAGCTCTTACGAATCGACCTGTAGCTGACCACCAAAGTTGACGGACGCCATCTTGTAATTAGGTGCCACTGTAACATGCGTAATCTCGACTTCGAGAGATGATCTGATTTACTAAATCCTACTCCGATTTCGGAATCGACTCTGCTTATCGACTCCGACTCCTGTATTGAATCCGGTTCTTTCAAACGACCATTAGGCTGCGTTTTCACCGGAGATGTGCGAAGATGTGTTGCGAGGAATGTGTTTTTCATGAACCAATAGAAACGCTTCATTTACCTCACCTCGCTCCGCTCAACAGTTTCCATCAGAGCGGTGCTGTGCGAAGATAGTTAAATGAAGCGTTTCTATTGGTTCATGTAAAACACGTCACTCACATATCTCTGGTGGAAACGCATCTTTAGTTTGTGTAGCGAATGCTAAGCCATTTCGTTCCGATCCGGACACTGAAGTAACGATTCGTCATAATGACTCTTTTGAATCTGTGAGTCACTTCGGATTTACTACCGGCTCAAAACCCGGCCGAATCCGACCCGATGTCATTGAACCAAAGTGAAGTAAGGGCTGAATCGCTGAACGTGAGCCGTTCGACCCAACAGATTGGTCGGAGTTAGGCCACGTACGCACTCGGCTAACCGCGCGGTTTTAGCGCGCCGCCCTCTTCAAAGTATCACTTGAGAAAGAGATGGTGCGTGCATACGTAGCCTTAGTACCTAACTCCTCGGAGTCGATATGATTTAAGAGCCTTTGCACACCGCGTTATTTAAATGCGCCGTCAGCGGCCGTTTTAGAAACTAAAAGCTGAATTTGACTGATTATTATTTTTGTAAGGTTTAGTTTGGCCTGATTTTCATATAACAGAGTTTATTTTAAATTATACTGAAACTTGAACACATTGAAAAAAAAAACAGAAAAGCATAGCTGCTAGGAATCGAATCCTTCAGTTTGATAGTGATCTATCTATTGAAAACAGCGCCATCTCTCGTCAAAAGTAAATATTATATGTTCCATAGGAAGGAATGTGAATTTATGTCTAACGAGCATGCACTTGCCTATAGATACCGCTTTGGCGTCAAAACGATTCCCTAAGTTTCAGTAAGAACTGTTCCGAGAATGTAATTTCATCGTATACGCCAACTCTCGGGTTGTTGTATTGTATACGGTAAAGCACGTATATCGCATCACGGAGTGATGAAGAACTGGGTACGATGCTCAGCCCCAGCAATACTTTTTCTGGTTTTTCAATATATTCGAGTTTAAGTAAAATTAAGAAAATTGAGTGATTTGTCTATACAGCATTAATCGTCATGGCATCCTAAACAGGCATCTTTATCTCCCGCCCCCGGCGCAGCATGTAGTGAGAGACGTTCTCGTAAGTCAAAAACGTGATCATCGTAGCAGGCACCACGCGGACCAGGTTCGGTTTGAGACCCTTGTAGAAACCGCGCCATCCCTCGTGCCTGTGAAAGTGCAAAACATAACAAGGTCATACATGATAGTGATTTGAGAAGCGAAATTATTGTTATCAATAGGTACCTATAATACACTCGGCTCTAGACAACATGTCGCACCATATAGTCTACACCAGAAGTTTTCAATGTTTCATTCAATACTGCGACTCACTTTAGGTACATGATGTCATTATTCGGCGACGTCCTTATAAAAGAAAATGGACGTATGCATGCTCTAGATATGTGTCGGAGACCTTAGCGTCCCTACCGCCTCGCGACAGTCCCTCAATTTTATTTAAATCCTGATATTATGTTACGTTCTCTTTGATTAACTTATTATCTTTATTTAGTGCATGTTTATTAGTACTTACCATAGTATACTATCACAAATATTTAGCGAAATAAACCCAGCTAACTCACGTCTTAAATAAGAATTACCCCGAAATATGTCGAGCTAAACTCGATTTAAGACGTTCACTTCAAAGGTGCACTCAAAAATTAACGTAAAGATAGTTATATTTTTAGAGAAATATTTGTCTATGATAATGTAACGAGATTTGGTCAAGGAAAATAAGATGCGTACATCAATTTGCTATTTTTTATTGATTACACAAATTGAGAAACTAAGTAAGATGAAACAGTGGACTTTAAGTAATTATATAAAAATATATAAGTCTTTTTGAATTAAAAGTGGCCAGCCACCTGTTATTACACACTAAAATTATTATTATCAACAAAATAATTTATAATATTGAGTTAGATTTTATGATATCACATATTATTTGTGTAAGTTTGCGGATATGTAGGTACCCAAAGCATGAAATATTCATTAGATGCCAAAGAAGAAGACCTATTGAAGCCATCAAGGCCAATATCAAAACAAAGTCAAACATCTTTGACAATATTTTTTTTTACATATTTTAGAACATGTAGAGAGATTTCAATTACTGCATGTGACGCAGAGGAAAATGATCCCGTACCGTACGTTTGTTTCTCTTGTTTAACTTTTTGGTCTCATATTTTGTGCGTATAGGCGCTATGATATTCTTGCTAATAACGACGTAGAATGCCTTTCTACTATCGTTAAATACATCCTTACCTTTCTATTAGCTGTTGCCTATCAATCTTTACATCAGAATACTTTCGTCTCGATGCTTCTTATCGAGACTTTTCGTCCGTCCATGTTTTTAGAAAAGTACGCTTTTTTTATAATATAGCGTTGCAGATCCACTTTGAACATAAGTTTATGTCATACAGTAACCTTTTTTGACAAAAAACATTGCAAACTTTAGCCAGTAAACATTAGAAAACTGCATGAACAAGCATATTTTGCATAAGCTTAGCTATCTTAAGGTCGCGGGTGAGCAAATAAATTATTTTAGTTCATTAGAAAACGATAACGCACATACTGTTTTATAATTTATTTTATACACAATTGAGACAAAATGCGTTCGCGTAATAATACATTTCCTTCTGCGCAACAGACATTTAATTTATATCTGTAATTTAAGATGTCTTTGATCTGAGCTATTAACACTTACGGAAAACTGTCAAAACACTTAAAGCCTATAATAAAATACTTAAAAATAATAATAAAATAAATATGTTCACTGTGCCTTGCATAATCTGAATATGAATCGATAAGGTTATTGTCTATATAAATGAAGTACCGGTACTGTATGGCCTACTTTATTAATCAAAAACTAAAAGCACTTAATTGTACTCGATTTTAAAATCAAATTTAGACAAAAGTTCTAACTTGGATCTTACTTTAATGATTTTGTGAATATTATTTTATATTAGGTAGGTACTTAGATAGTGAAAAGGAATTATAATAAATAAGCCTCTAAGATAGAACCTCATACTTGCGGAGCTCTATGAACAAGACTCGGAAATATAGCTACCAGCTCTAAAGGACACTAGATTATTTAGAAGCAAGTTGAAGTATCCATCTTACAAAGAACCTAACGTCGTCTCACCACACATGTAACGTTTATTATAAACAAAAAAACGTCTTTTAAATTTACTTAAACAATTACATCAAACGTTGAGATTGGAAAGTTCTATAATTCGATCTAAAATACCTATTATCACAAATTCTCAAAATTAAAACTAAATTGTGCTAGGCTAGCAACAAAAAGACTTGAGTGGTGCTAGCGTTGTGATATTTTAATGCGATCACATCTGATGGGAAAGAGTGGGAACGACTATTTAGAGGAAGTTGCTACATAAAACAGAAAAACACAACATATGTCGTGAGACAGGTTTACAATAAGAACCGTTGACTAAAACACTTTTTCAATCCTAAACACAAAATACATATTATGTCGACATTCTTTTAGAACATTATTTCCATAGTTGACATTCCAAACACGTAATAATTTAAAATGTAAAACTTTGAATGCGTGCCAGCGCCTCAAACGCTTGCCAAATTGTAATAACTATAATTATACATTAGCAAAGCTTCCATTCATCTAATTACAGAGACCATAGAGAAACCATTAAAGACATAATAGAAAACGTTGACAAACAAAATGCATTGATTCCATACATCGTGATACTACGTCGTTTCTATTGAAATAATGTTTGAGAAGTTTTTGTTACAAAGTTTCATTTTTAATACAAGCTTTTTGCTGACTTTACTTTTTATTGGCCGTATTTACATTGTCAAACCATCCATCCGTCCGTAATAAATATCAAGATATGAAGACAAATTACATACAGTCGAGGGCATAGACATCTATATATATACAGCCATAGCGTCATATATATGTATACATCAACCTTATGGTTAGTGGCATGAAGGTGTACAGATATTTTTGTCCTTGACTGTACATACAGATGAACATGGCAAGTTAATTAAGAGCTTGTAATGACATGATAAACGACAATGTTGCTACTAACCTTTTACATTGTGTTATTTAAAATGGTCCTAATTTAATTATTTCAAACGTGATTTCAATAAAAACGATACATCACGATATGTCTGTTGATTACAAACATAAAGAATAATACTAAGTCCCGCTTATAAACTAAACGCTTACCTTAGTAAACACTCCGACCCTGTGGATCGACGGATCCTTGCGAAACCCCACAACTACCAAGTAAATTTGAAACAGAATATGACTTTAAAACAATATAGCTTATTTAAAATCGCAAAATTTCAAATTCAGTCCAATAAGTTGACTGTAAAATACAGAATGAAAGGCAATCTGCATGGTATAGATTTTCACTTAGAGACAACTCATGTCACCTCATCTGTTATAAATTGCTTATGCCGAAGACCTTTAATCGAGACATATTTTCTAGGGGATGTACCGCTATTACTTTAAATGATCTCTCCATATTACTATGCATCTAAAAGCGCGGGTAGGCGAGCTAATAACAATAGTAGTTGCATCGAAATATGGAAAGCTAACTAAAGGTAATCGCGGTCAAAGCCCGTAAGAAAAAAAGCCAAATTATTTTTTTAGTTAACAGCCATGCAGAACGTGCCCGTGTAACATATAAAACCTAGGCCCAGCAGCATCGGCTGAGTTATAAAACATAGCGTTGACTCGGAAAGTATAAACCAGAGGCCGTATTGTCTAAAGCTGAGTTTAGACTTGCAAGAAAAATCATGCAAGTTGCATTACATTGCGAGGTCGTAAAGCCAACGGGTTTGTAGTGGTCAATCGAGCGCCGCAATGTAATGTAACTTGCGCAATCGCATCCGTCTCTTTCTACCTTCGTCTTATGCCGGGTGACAGAAAGAAGTGGTGAAAATTATTGTGATTTCAAGTGTGTTAGATAATAAGGCCTCTGGTCACCATTCGCCGTCTCAACTTTCGATTCATCTACACATATTTAAAGTCATTATAATAAAAAGAACACAAGTGTATTTAAATAAGGCGCGAAATTTTAAGTTATTAACTTTTCGATCGATTGATAGATTAGCCGTCCTCTTCGTCCTATGTGATTGTGATGAGGGCAGATGCGTCTTAAACGATAAGATAATCTAACTGGTCAGATATTTAAATATAAACAAATCATTCGACCAGATTTGTCGTATATGAATTATTTTCTTAAGTGGATTTCATACTTGGTGTTTTTATGTTTCAGTTAATAAAAGTGGTCCGTCGTTTAAATGTAAAGCATATTTATACGAGAAGTAAAGCTAAGACATCACCTGTCGAAGATAAAAGCTTAGTAAAAAGGATGAGTACAGCCGAGCTCCTTAATACCAATATCGGCAATCCGTTCCTAAACATCAACACCATGAGCGGTCTTTTGGAAGGCAACCAACCGCCCGGCTCGCCCATCTTTCATCAAGCAGCATCATTAAAACTAATTTTACTAAGTAATTTATTGAATCAGGCGTTACTTTGCGGAGGATCATATCAATGCCCTTCCAGAGATCTAGCAACCCAGACCCAGAGCCTAGGAATGGCTAAGGCCGCCCGTTAAATACACCCAATGTAACTCGCAATAACGCCGTGTGTAGATGTTTGTGTTAAAGCCTGGCTGTATACCTAGATATTGGAGAACTACAGTGGGCAGCATCCCGATTAAAAAGAGTCTATAAATTTCTCCGCGAGCTCCAGAGAAATCAGTGATCTCTATGAGTGTTTAGCTTTACCTCTATATCACAATAAACGACGGACCCTACCATCTAATTAACAATCTCTGAGGAATCAAATAATCCGTCGACAATAAATAACCGTGTCTCATTCCCATCAGATATTAAGTCTACTCGTTGTTGGTGAACTTTTCCCAAATAAGCATAACTAGGCATATGTTAGGCGTTACATGTAGTAGGTACGGCGTGAGGCCCTTATAGAAGCCTCGGATACGTTCATACCTCCAGGTCTCTTCGACGCAGTGCCATGCGCCGCGGTAGGTGCGGTGGTGGTCTTGCAGACGCGCCCTGACCACCTGGTAGGGGTACGTTGCACCCGCGGCTATGAGCTTCGATATGGCTGCGAATGTCAGGTACTCTAATGACGTCTGGAAAAAGACAGAATTTGTTATGTTTTGATGTAAAAGTTTCGACCTCCATAACGGAAATGGGTTTAAACGATCACTTGCGCCTATCGTAGTAATTGCATGGATTCATAGAACATGTAGTCGTATTGTCTACGCAATAACTCTGAAAAGGAGAATCATGCTTCGTTTATTACACATACACTTCATACATTATCTGTTGAAGTAGTTTATATCGCCGTCCGCTACAAAGATACACCTATCTCGTTCCTCCATCGGCCTCAGAACGAGACGGCTGTATCTTGTTGCCGTCGGCCATTCAATCTAAATATTTGCAAATAAGTGGACGGACGCTACATAAACGTTGGCCCTAACCAAACATGGCCATATATACATATTGTATATTATATCCCTCTATGATTAAATCTGCCTTGGCCTTTAGGTATGTTAAGTATCTTACTCATTTAAAGAAGAATAAAGAGGTAAACTTTGTGCATTTTCTTTGTTTATATATATATGTGTGTGTGTGTGTGTCTAGATCTCTGGCACTACTAGACCCATTCTAAATATACTTTTACTTATAAAAATCTGAAAGAAACGCCACTTTTTATCCATTTTATCTTACGAAGACGACACAAACGAATAGCAAGTTGAGAAGAACTTACCAATTTAATGTCAATAGGCAAGTTCCTATACTGGTTGTATCTGTTCTTCATCTCTTCGTAGGTCATAAACTGCAGTGCGCCGTGGGAGACGCCGAACATGCCGGGAACAAAGCCCTGGAAAACGAGAGAAAAAAATGTTACACACACTAGCCTTATTCGCGGCTTCGCATATCTACGTAAACCATGGGCTAGGGCTGAATTCAAATCCGGGATATCGCAAAAAGGTTTTTTTTAACTATGTTAACTGTGAACTATGTTATTTTAAAAACAAATTATTATTTTTAAGCTGTTAAGAGCGTGTATACATGCTGAGCTGGCAACGTTGCATTTTTGTTACTTTTTCTCGATTATTCCATAAAAATTGGATGAAAATGAAAAATGTGGTCTGTTAGAACTGTTCTTAATATATAAGTTAATGTGTCTAATACAATCTTTTTTTTTAATTCAACTGGATGGAAAACGAGCAAGTGGGTCTCCTGATGGTAAGAGATCACCACCGCCCATAAACATCTACAACACCAGGGGTATTGCAGATGCGTTGCCAACCTAGAGGCCTAAGATGGGGTACCTCAAGTGCCAGTAATTTCACCGGCTGTCTTACTCTCCACGGCGAAACATAACAATGCAAGCACTGCTGCTTCACGGCAGGATTAGCGAGCAAGATGGTGGTAGCAATCCGGGCGGACCTTCGTGATAGACTTTTATATTCTTTAAAAACTAACAAATGTTTATTAACGGTTTTCAAAGAAAATAAAAGTCTATCACGAATAATTATTGCAGTAGACACATTAACTTATATATTAAGAACAGTTCTATCAGACCACATTTTTTTAATTTTCATTCAATTTTTATGGAATAATCGAGAAAAACTAACAAAAATGCAACGTTGCCAGCTCAGCAGGTATAAACGCTCTTAATCACCATCCAAAAAGAAAGAAAAAAGACTTGGTTTTTTTACTACACCGACCATATCCCTTCTAAATACTTTCTGTATTTAAATGACCATAAAAAAGTTGAAAAATTACAATCTAGCAACATATGACCCTGGCATTGAATATGTCAGCAAATACAATTAAAATCCATATTTGAAAACCCATAATACATTATACACTAGTACTTGTGCTAGTACATATTCAATTTATTTAGTGTGAATTTGGCGTATTTACGCCGGTGATTGTGAAAGAAAATTCGAGACTCGCTTTAGCTGACATCCAAAAATAGATACACTTAATTGTCAATTAGAGATAGTGTGCACGCACACGCACACTTCGTTGAATGCATCTAGTGAAGAAATTTAACCTTGCACAAAAAACTGAATCCGCAATTTCCTCCACTATCTTATTTTGATTATTGATTACACAACTTGACATTGTGTTATCGGTGGATATTCTTTAGACAAGCTTATCGTGTTAAAAAACACAGATTCTTCTTTCATATCCGACACTTCAACTTTAATAATTCCTAATAACATATTTTCATTGTTTCTTTCTGAGATTAGACCTGTACCCAGCAGTGGACGTATGTAGGCTGAGGAGATGATGATGATGAAATCTCATGATGTTACGATGCGCGTCTTCGTAATTTAATTTAACAGAAAACTGGGTTATCTCTATTTAGGAATTCAGTATTCTACTGTAGCTAAGCAAAATACCTAATAATAGCTAGGAAGCGGACTGCATAGGTCACTACGGTCAGTCAAACAAAGCCAGAACAACATAACAACTGAATATGCTTAATAGCGTAATTTCTTGTTTCAGTATAAAATGCGTTAAATTATCTTATAAAACGAAAGTTTGTAAATGTGTCTGTATGTTTCACGTTTCACGCTAATATAGCAGTACAATTTGGATAAAATTTGGCTCATAAAGAGAAACTTATGGAGACGAGACGAGACGAGAAGTTAAGGAGGCGTATGCAGGTTAGCTATCAAACATACACAGTTCATATATCAAAGAATATCTCGCAATAAACAGGCTAACAAGATACAAATAAGTACAACACGGGTTTTTTCCGATGATCCCAAACCTATTACCCACCCGCCCCCACCCAGCTGTGCGCTAAAACCAAGAATAAACATAAACTTGCGCACAAGGAAACACGATTGCCCTTGACTTATGGATTATGTTATCGCGACTGATCGAAGTGATGACATGTTACCGATGATAGCCTTTGTTTTTAGGATTTTCGAAGGTGATGCAGCCGACATCTTGTCGGGTTTCAAAGTGCGCCAGTTTTCTGGAAGAGTTAGGGGTCACGCAACGGATTGCTGAGGACCTTTCGATAGATCCATGTCTCAGTTTGTATTTTCGTGATGACATGTTACCGATGATAGCCTTTGTTTTTAGGAAAGTGACTGATGAGGCCCAAAGCCCTCTCGTTTCAAGTGCGCTTCTAAAGAGATTATGCATTTTCTGAAGAGTTAGGGGTCAAAGCAATTGTAGATTTTGTTTAGTAAGACATCGATGCATGCTGTCGGATTTTTTTATTGAAAATACACCCTTGATTAGCCTCTTTTCGGAGGTGGGCAGCTGGATTATACCTTGACAAGCTTGTGCGGAACACCCGGTCCACATCGCAGTCAGCATTTGCCGCACTTATCAAAAAAATCTTGATAAGGACAGCAGAGGCTCCCTGCAACATGGTTCCACCGAGTGTCACATACGAACTTGTCAAGGTATAGTACTGACTAAGCATCAGCTATTAGAGAAAATTAACCACAAAAACTGTCAAAGTGCGCCTGGATAAAACATAACTTAATAATAAGGTTGGACATGTAGATACTTGTACAGTCACTATCTTTCATTTGGGACCCACTTAAGATCAAATATCTGTCATTTTATTTATATATAGTATATATTATTTATTTATCAAGGACTTTTTCACGAAATGGGTCCCAAATTAACGATCGTGACCGTACATGTCAACCAATCTGATTCTTAGGCCACCATATAACCTTTGTCATCATGATATTTACGTCGTACGGTAAGCATTGTCACAAACAAATAAAAATATTCTATTATAATAAAGTTCCATGCTGAATCAGGACTCAATTGGTTGACTGTCAGTAAGGCAACAAAAATCACGAGCCAAAACAAATGCTCCATCTAACTATAATGTTTTCCAATCTGGTAGCGTGATTATTGGGTCCCAGTTAACTAACGAGATAACAGGCATTATTGACAAGAAACCGGTTCCAAACTCCAATTAATTAAGATGTAGGCATTTAATATTTGATTGATTAGGTAGTTTCTAAATAACATTTGCTATTAAAAATCAATAAGACCAAGCTGTGACAATCGGCTAGCCTGGTTATTGGAGAATGTGACTATGACGCGTCAGTTCCCGGGTTGGGAGATATCTTATATCTTTAAGCGACCAATTTTTGTATATTTAAGAAAGAAACAAAGAAAGAAATAAAAGTTTATTCAACAAGCAAAGAACAAGATAAAAAAACAAGGTACACAATAACGTACCTATTACTTAAAGCTGAACCGGACTGGCAGCTCAGCAATGCTGAGATGTGAGTGTGAGGAACCACAACGCTGATTGTCATTTATTTATTTATTTCGGGGATCTCGGAAACTACTCTAAAAATTTCGATGAAATTTAATATTTAGGAGTTTTCGGATACGAACAATCGATCTATTATAGCTTGGTCTTATCTTTGGGAAAACGCGTGTTTTCAAGTTCTTGAACGTCTTGTGATTATCATTACTTCAAAAGCGTTGTATCACAACGTTACCTTCTATAGTTTCAAACTTTTTATCTCGATATTCATACGGGATCAGATGGTCTACTATGAAACTCGCAAATCGAAGTTCGTATCGCACCGTCCCTTTCACTCGCGTATTAAATGACATAAGCGTCAGCGGGACGGCAACATACGAAGTTCGAGTTTTGCACTTTATGGTATAGGGCCCGGATGTAAGAAGGTTAAATTATAACATATGCTGAATACATGAATTTATATTTTTAAGCATTTTCTCAATAAGTGAAATGTAAAATTTCTTTTACAAATCAAGTTTTTTAACCATAAAATGGATGCCAAAACAAGGAGCAGGTGAAAAAGTTTACATCGTAGGTAATAAAACAAAGCCCCAGTGGCCCCCCCGACACCCGTCGTCAAAAAGAAAGAAAGAAAAATAAGTACCTGTTACATGTTTCATGATTCAGATTCCTTAGCAATCACTGAGGGTAGCAGTGTATTCACCAAAATCATCCCATCATCATCCCAGCCTATATACGTCCCACTGCAAGGCACAGGCCTCCTCTAAGAATGAGAGGGCTTCGGCAGTATTTCCCACGCGGGCCCAGTGCGGATTGGGAACTTCACACATTCCGTTGAATTGCTTCGCAGGTTTGTTGTGCAGGTTTCCTCACGATGTTTTCCTTCACAGTAAAGCTCGTGGTAAATTTCAAATGTAATTCCGCACATGAATTACGAAAAACTCAGAGGTGCCAGCCGGAGTTTGAACCCACGATCCTCTGCTTGAGAGGCTATAGTTAAAACCACTCGGCCACCACGGCTCTTACTTATAGATTTATTAACTTACTAGTACTTGAAAGATGAGGACACAAGTCTGGCAATATTGAACAGTTACCCAAGAATCAAGATAAGATAATAAGCCAGGAATGGTGCGACTAGTTTCGATCTTTTCGGAAGATCTTTTCAATAAACAAAGAACCAGTCGAACAACGGTTTGCTTATAATCGTGAGTTGGACAGTTTAATTTAATAATTTTATCAATATGTCTCACTAGTTTAAGTAAAATAAGTTACCCAATAATAAATTTTCTTAAAATACAATACATGTTTACACCTAGGTCAACGCCAACTGAAAGTATTTGAAAGACTACACAGGAAGAAGAGTGTCAACTTTTTGAACAACTGCCAGGGGTAAGTTGTTTTAGTACCACAAAAAAATTACAAGTGCTACAAATCGACGTAATTGTTACTTTTTTTATACAAAACCAGACCAAGTGCGAGTCGGACTCGCGCACCGAGAGTGCCTCACAAAGGGTTTAGCAGGCTAAGGAAGGACATGTGGCCACTGTGAGGAATAGTTGAATTGGTGAATGTCAATTGTTTGTCGCCTCATTACTAGTAATCACTCCAACTTTCACCCCCTATCTTGAACTGTCCCAGAGATAATGTCAAAAATGTGTTTCCTTAATTTTTTTTTTCAAACTCGTTTTTCTCCTAATCCATAGCAGCTAAAGCATTGAAACAAAATCACAGTTAAGAACGTGGTTTTTGTGGGAGTATACCCTACAATTTTATTAATATTTTATACGTGAAAAATAAAAAATAAACCATTTATTTTTTGACACCTTTTTTAACAAGTTTTTTTGAGGGTACAACTATGAAAAAAAACATATAAATTGCAAATAGTATTAGCTACTACCATACGAAAAATCAATTGATTATAATTTGTGCAACATACTGAAAACAATAAAAAAACTAGCGAAAGTATTCAAACACAGCAGCAGCACCTTTTGTGCCAGCCATACGTCAAATTCAAAATAATACACTCTTTGTTGCTAGGCAACGAACATGAAACTTTAAAAGCGAACCTTCAGAAGGCTACACTCTTGATACTTGAATACTTTCGTTGACAAACAATTGACATTCAACAATTCAACTGTTCCTCACAGGGGCCACATGTCCTTTCTTAGCCTGCTAAACCCTAGATAAATGTCTCTGAATATTCAGTGTTGGCAGAGCCCCTCTCTTAAGAAAATGAACGCAGTTACCTCGTTGAGAGAGGTTTTTTCGAACTATGCTTGTTTTAGCCTAAATTGAATAAAGATATTTTGACTTTGACTTTGCAGCGTTAGGTCATTTTAGATGGTTACAAACATAGAAAGCTGTTTTTTTTTTCAAGAGTCTACCCAATGGTATTATCAAGATCGACCAAAAACGTCGCTCCTTAAATCTTCAACGGTTATCCTACTCATCATTTTGTAATGAATTAATAATACATACTCTGTGTACATTTCTATATAAATTCTACTTAGTCTGGTCTGGTAGTTGAAAACATACGGCATTGAGGCAGACGAACAACACGAGGGACTTAGCAATAGGATCTTGTGAAAACTGGATAGAGTTATGCAATGAAGGCGAACCGAGGCACATACTGGTAGAGCAATTAATATTTGTCAAAGTGCCCTATTTTTTAAATAAAATCGTAATTTTCATTTTAAAACGTCTGATTGCATTGCAATTGCAACGTCTAGGTTAAATAAAGATATGCAGGTCAAAGGTTAATGAGATAGCGTTTAATTGATAATCATAGAAGTCGTGTGCTTAATAAAAATACGTTATTGCTAGTTATAAATCAATCCTAATATAATAAATGCGAAAGTTTGTGTACGCGTTCGTGCGTGCGTGTTTATTGCTACATTTAGCGTCAAAATGGCTCTAACGTTTCTGATTCATATGAAATTTTAAGAAACTCGAATAACCGTTTTAGATACACACCCTGACTAAAGTAGATATTTAAATTGCATAAAGCCACTTTTTATCCCGATTTCTTACCGATTGTGCGCATGTAAAATATCGAAATCACAAGGTCTAAAACATAAAGTAGACAACGTATTTAGATGATAACGCCCCCTTGGATGTTGAATGAAGGCTTTCATGGCGACAGTTGCACTTGATCGCGCAGAGAAATTCAGGAGGCGTTACTTAGTAAGTACAAGAAAAGGCTTTGAAAAAAAATGCACTTTCTCTTAATACAGTGTAAATGAAGGTCACGGTGTAATTTCATAATTACTCTAACTTATTTCAACATCTTCATTCAACACCGCTTCCAAGCGTGATGAGCAACTCATCCTTATGTTGCTAACGTTGCTGTCATTCGCACATAAATAGTTACTTAGTTAGTGCTTCGCTTGACCAAAAAACGCGGACTGATAAGAGATGGAATTTGCTTCCGACGTCTATTTTTTACGGATAAATACATACATTTTAGGGCTATTGAAGGCCAGTGGGAATGGGCTGTTACTGAACCAATGAGCCACATTTTTACATACATAGCCTAGCGAATTAGCTCGTTGAAGTGGCAATGGGTAGGCCATATTATAGCACGGAGAACAGACGCCGATGGAACCGAAAAGTTCTCTAATGGAGACCGCGGATCGGCAAGCGTAGCTTAGGACGTCCACCAACGAGATGGACGGAAACCCTGGTTAAAGCCGCGGGTTCACGGTGGATGCAAACCGCTTCCAACCGAAGCAACTGAAGGTCTATGGGAGAGACCTATGTCCTAGATAAAGTGTCAAATGAAGAAGTACCTACTTACTAGTTCAAAGGTATCCCACATAGATCCTTTTCATAATAAACGTCATAATGAAATCACACTACCCGGGTCCTAGTTTTTAAATGCGCTTTAAATTTATCATTGTATGTAACAATTGACTTCAAACTCTAATCAATTGAAAATCATAATGATACTTACTGTGATTTACTGCAGGAATATACTATAGTATAACAGATCCGACTTTGAAACAGATTATCATAATCAAAGATATAATACGAGTTCAAAGTGCAA
Organism: Choristoneura fumiferana; assembly: GCF_025370935.1. Classification (NCBI taxonomy): domain Eukaryota; kingdom Metazoa; phylum Arthropoda; class Insecta; order Lepidoptera; family Tortricidae; genus Choristoneura; species Choristoneura fumiferana. Next base: position 5,366,300 of record NC_133489.1, read on the forward strand.
AGATAAAATGCTCCAGAGCACATCAAAAAGCGCCTCAGCATTTTGCAACAAAACATGTTATCTATTTAAAATGTAAATATTATTAGTAAGTGGTCATGGTTACACCAAACATTGACTACCGCGAGAGGCGATAACATTTGAATATTGAATAGGTAAATTATATTGCATATGTGAGTGTGATGCTTGAAAATTGTATATGAATAACTCTTTTGAATATTCATATTGCAGTAAGACGTACAAACAAATCCAATGATAAAACTGTATACGTAAAAAACTTAAGAAGACAAAATTAGCCAGATCACGAAATTCCTAGGCATATCATAAAATGGCGCCATTTCATGATATGCCTAAAAGTTGGCCAGGCATATAACGTGCTTGAGAAACAATACGCAGATTGATTAGAGCAACGCATTCGTCTATATTCCTAGCTCTATACCGGGCACATCGTTATATGAAGAAAAAAAGAAAAATTTAGATACGACGAGCGAAGCGAGGAATGGTTAGTATTAATTGTGACCACAACGCACGAGCCGAGCGATCGAAGCGAGCATGCCGCGGTAGCGGCAAATCATGAAATGGCGGCGTTTCATGATATGCCTAGGAATTTCATGATTTGCCTAAACGTCTCTAGGCACGTAAACGTTGAGTTTTGAACGATATGGCGGATGTCCCTTAGCCAATTCATGAGATGGCGCCATTTCACGATATGCCTAGGAATTTCGTGATTTAGCGGATTTTACGATCGGCCGCCGACATAAACATATATAAGAGGGGCAAACGAGCATGAGATCACTTGATGGGAAGCAATCACCACCGCCCATGGACACCTGCCAACACGAGGGGTATCACAGGTGCGTTGCCGGCCTTTTGAGAGACTGATAGGCTCGTTTTATAAAGATCCCTAAGCTGTACCACTCCAGAAACACTGTTACCAGGAAGCTGACATGTATTGGCATCCGCATCGTATAACATAATAAAATCAACTCACCCTATAGAGCCCCCTGACTCCTTCAGTCCTGTAGATCTTGGTCAGTCCATCAACCATGCCTTTGTATCTCTTGTTGTCAGCGACGTGCTCCTCGCTGTACTGGAGACAGAGCCGGGTCTTCACCACCCAGATGGGATTGGTCATCACCAGAGAGAGGACCCCTGCCTCGGCGGCCGCGAGCATGTGGAGACCAGGCCCGAGAGGGTTCCGCGCGTTGCCGCCCTGGATCCATGTTTTGATGGCGTTGTAGCTGAAAGAGGTTATTTATTAGTGAGTGTCAGTATTTAGCCATGGTAGATCTGTTTTGAACTTTCGCAATTTACACTCACAATACGTAGATAGATTTATCGTCATCACTGTTGGGCGATTATTAGAACGTTTCAAGCGCCTCATTTTTGATCACATTTTTTACAAATTGGCTGAAGATTTTGACGTCGTTTTCGATTATATGTAAGAGTATCAGAATTTTTACAGAAGTGTCCAGAAAAATGAGACGCTTGGAATAAAAATAATATATCTATGTAAACCATAGCTTCTCGACGTAGGCGATAATGCTCCCTTGTGGGTGTTTAAGGGCATCGGCGTATCTAGGGTTACATTTCAGGGGGGGGGCCTGGCCTGGATTTTTGTGTGAAGATATCAGTATTATAGAATTTTGAATCGGTAGCCCAACATCCTGGGGTGGGCTGGGCACTAGACCGTACTGGGGTGGGCACGGCCTACTCGGCCCCTCCTCTATTTACGTATGTTTAAGGGCCTACGACTCTTATAGCTGACGCGGTTTGCACGGAGCGGGTGGACGCCTATTGAAAAAATAGGGTCTATATTGACTCCTATAACGTTAAACTTTCGATTTGGTTTATCCATAAGTACCGTTGTTTGTCATAATCGTTGCTCGTCATATTATCTTTGGTCATAATTTCAATAGTCATAATTATTGAATTTCATACCGTTATTGGTCACAATGTGGTGATTGTATCAAAAGGTAGAAATTCAAAAGGAATATTATTATTTGGCATAACGCTTATTAGTCAGAACTATTGAATTTCATACCGTTATTGGTCATAACGTAATGTGGTAATTTTATTGAAATGTTGAAATTCAAAAGGAATATTATTATTTGACATAACGCATTTCTGTCAGCTGCACAGAACTGTGGCAGCTGTTTTTTTGTAAGGGGTCGCAGTTCGGACCTTTTTTTTTTTGCCGGGGGAAATCTGCCACCAGATACCCCATCATCACGGGGAGGCGATGAGGTTATATGGGGTTTTTACCCACTAAAACCCCCGGGATGTTCCTTCCTCGCCGCCCTGCCAGCGACGCAGCGGTACAACGGTATAACGCCCCCGCCTAACCTAACCTACTTTTCTGTCAGCTGGTACTTTTTGTAAGGGGTCACAGTTCTAACCTAACCAACTTTTCTGGCAACTGGTTTTTTGTAAAATTACGGGTATCAAAGGGATCCCGAAAAAAGTGTGTGTGTTTTTATGTGTTAGTATGTTTGTCCGCCTTTCACGTCGCAACGAAGCGACGGACGGCCGTTATTTTTGACTTAGAGATAGTTTATGGGCCAGAGCCCAGAGAGTGACATAACTTTTTATCCCGGAAAAATGCACAGTTTCCGAGGTAACAGCGCGCGATAACCGAACTCCACGCGGGCGAAGCCGCGGACAAAAGATAGTACATTTATAGATTTCCAATACTCGTAAACATACTAATGTAAAGCAATTTAATCAACGTTGTTTAGTAATTTGATGTTTAAATGCACTTTTAATGTCTTGAAACGTCTTGACCCGATATTGAAAGAAGTAATAATGTCTATTAGCAGATAAATAATACTAAAAAATGCTATATTTCAGACTGGTATTTTTCATGAAAACCGAATAAAATCAATAACATCACTAAATCTAAACTAAACCTTAAATCCACTTTAGTTCAAGCCAAAAATTTGCAAATTTCAACAAAATGTAAGTGTCTGGAGAGATTTGCTTGTAGGTAATCAAGACATTCATGGTCTGTGCCACAACTGATTACTAAATTGAATGTCACAGATATCTGTTGCATCAAATTTATCTTTGAGTGGTGAAACAGGCCCCCAATCACCTAATTAAATATAAATCTCCATGTATTATCTAGTAATCTGTCGGGAAAACAATAATGTACAACTCGGAATGTACGCGCAATAATGTACGACGTGATAATCCGAAGTATTATTGCTTCCGATTATCATGCCGTACATTATCATGGTCGCGCATTATCAGGGCGTACAAAATATTGCGCGCGCTGTAATGTACGTAGTGATAATCTGAATCCGGTCGATTCGAATGAATAGACATTTTCCGCCGCGGAGCGAGCGAGCAGATCCGACCCGGCCGGGTTAGGTTGAAGGACTCTCGCCCTTCGTTAGGTATTTTTTTTTTATTTCAATCACGGAAATCGGAAGACGGATTATCCGGCCGTGCATTATTTAAGCGTGCATTAAAAAGTCGTACATAAACTACACCCATCATCTAGCACAAAACCTAGTATATATAGTAAAAAACCCAGTATTTCTTACATAACTTGCAACTTGCAACTTGCAACATTTATCATTTCTCGGATACGTAATAGGCATCGCCTTACAATACTATTGATAAAAATACTGATAAAACACGCCCAAGATAAATTAAATAAATACTTCAAAGAGGATGTTGATCTATTAGTTGTGCAAAATTTCGACTGTCATCTAATCACAAAGCATGTATGACTACTGCAGGTAGTTTCCGTTTGTGATACAAAATTAGTGGGCCAAGCTCAGCTCTTTTACCAGTCTTAGTAGACAGATTTATTGAATAATGTTTTGCCATCGTATTTTGTCAGAAAAGTTCGAATTTATGTTGCTTCCTCAATTGGCTTCAGTAAACTTCAGTAAGCTAGTTGAGATAGCTAGATAAAAACGAACTTTTCCGACAAAATAGGATGGCAAAACATTATTCAATAGATCTGTACACACTTGACAGTGGTCATGGTCGTCACGACCAGGTCGTGGTTGAAGATTGCTAGCTAAATAACTAAATACGTGCTTGTTATAGCCTAAATTGAATAAAAATATTTATTATTATTATTATTATTATTATTTATATAATGCACAGGCAGCTTATAGCTGATGCGTGCATATCATTTGACTTTGACTTTGACTTCAAACTTCATGATGACTTTCTTGGGAAAATAGGTTGGTGGTTTTCATTTTCATTCCACACCGCAGACCGCAGTGTTGGGAGTTCGTCGCATTTGGCAACAGTCGGCTGTTGCCCGCTCTGAGTTAACTGACCAATAGAAACGCTTTATTTACCTACCTATCCACGCACAGCACCGCTCTGGCGGAAACAACTGAGCGGAGCGAGGCAAAGTAAATGAAGCGTTCCTATTGGCTCCTGAAGAACACATTACTCGCAACACATCCTGCACATCTCTGATTAAAATGCAGCCTAAAGGTTCCCTCTTTTTTAACTCCACCATAATATGAAATTTAGTTTGGAAACAAATTTAAAAGCAGGGTGCGGTTAAAGTACGACTTGTAATTGTTGACCCGGAATGAGCGAAAATTCAAACCCTCTTGTACTGTATTTGCTTTTGCTTAGGTGTATAGGTACTCATTCACGATGACGCGTGCCGTGGTTCTTATTACAATGACATTAATTGCTAATTTTGTCAAAATCATGCGGCACTAGGTATAGTAGTAGCGGGCTGTTTTCCACAACTTAACGACTTATTGGGCCTATTTTGCGTGAATGTATTTGCTTGAGGCGACAAATACGGGGTTCTAACTATACCTATCAACGATTAATGATCATTGACTGGAAACTTGGTATGAATATCGTCGCTAATGCAATAATAACACAGAAACATTAGCACAACACATGTTATAAACCATATGGTAGATTATTCGATAGATTGTAGATTATGGTTAATTTTTTATTTACGAAGTATTGTTGTATAAGCGACGGTATGTTGTTTCGATGACAAGTAAAAAAAGCTTGTACTTAAAATAAATTTTCAACAAAAACTTATGTGTTTTGATATACTTACAACAAGAAATAAAATCCCCACGCAGATCCGGAGCCCCAGACATTAGGAGTGACACCACGGTAGAGCCCCTTAACACCCTCCTTCTTCACAATCGTCACAAAAGCGCTGCTGAGCCCATCATACCTGGGAACTGTGGCGGTCCTGCCGTCATTAACTGAAAAAAAAATATTATATTGTTGATAATTTCATCCTGTCATCACCTAACATATTCAGTGCCTATAATATAATATGGTATCTGTTTATTTCGCAAACTCTGAAACTGTAAATATTTCAGGATTTTTTACAGAGGCATCATGTAGAACCCTTTAGGTTTGGTTAGTTTTATAACAACCCTAAAATAATTCAGTTTCAGAAATATTCAAGTTACCAAATGAAAAGTTGCGGAAAGAATCAGGTTGCCAAACGTTAGTTGCGAAACATTAGTGAACCATATAACATATGTCCCACTGCAGGGCACAGACGGCGGCCGGGGCAGATATTTGTATGAAAAATACAAATGTTTGTTCTTGGGTCTTCGATGTTCAATATGTATTTAAGTATGTATTTATCTATATAAGTATGTTTATCCGTTGCCTAGTATCCATAGTACAAGCTTTGCTTAGATTGGGACTAGGTCAATTGGTGTGAAGTGTCCCATGATATAATGATATAATAAAGACCTCTCAGAATGAGGGTTTTGGTCCCCACATGGGCCTTTTGCTAACTTTCAAACAGTGCCTTAAATGCAGTGCAATAGTGCAAACATTTCAATTACTATCCCTAATGACTGGAAGCACTGATTTGAACCATATTGAAACTTAATAAACTCTTAACCTCCTAGGACCCAGTGTTCTATATACAGGGTGTTAGGTAATGAGTGGATAATCTTTGAACAATGGATAAAGGGAGGGCACTTAGGACCAGGGTTCGAGGATATATATCAATGGATATATATCATGATATATATATCAAATGATTTTTTATGATAATTTTATGATATATATCAAATCAATACAAAAATGGTTTAAAAATTTGATATTATTAAGTAATTTTTGGCCTTTGTTACTTACTGTATTTCTATTTCCCAAATGTAGATGGCGTTGGAGTAGTTCTTTAACTACTCCAACGCCCTAATAGTAAGTTCTAATCACAGATATAGATTACACTAGATAACGCAAACACCTCAATCTGTATGAAAACCTACCGTGTCACTTTTTTATATCTACTGTGACGTCTCCAGAGCGAATTAGCGATTTGAATTCCCCGATGTCTGAGCAAAAACGATTCAAATGCGCCGCCCACCCGCGCCGTGGGGCTCGAGTCAGTCACTAGTCATGATTAGTCAGTTAGCAGTCAGTCTTTGTAAGAGGCCAACCCCGACGTATGGTCGGGGTTCGGACCCGCGAAGTAGATGCATTTGCGTAATCTAGTGTAATCTATATCTGTGGTTCTAATCCATTATTGCAACACTTCTGCCGGCGTTAATGGCGTCAGTCGTGTCAGAAAAATTTCGTTACAAGGGTGTAGTTAATGTACGACTTGTTAATGCACGCTTAAATAATGCACGGCCTGATAATCCGTGCTTATGTGCACGAATTATCATGCCGTGCATTACCACCCCGTACCGAACTAGCAGGTAACCAATAATGTACGCGCAATAATGTGCGATGTGATAATCCGAAGCATTACGTCTTCCGATTTCAGTGATTGAAATTAAAAAAAAAAAACCTAACGAAGGGTGTGAGTGGTGAAATTGCAGTAATATTCCTCCCTATTACTAACCAGTAAGCTTGACATCCAACGTCATAGATTGTTGTCTGACTTCAGGGTTCCATTTATACCTGAGGCTTTATAGCTGCCACTCGGTATTCAAATAAAGACAGACATGCATTGAAATATTCAACCTTAACGCAAAGACTAAAGGTATATTTTGCTTAAATGTGCAGATATTTGTGGACGCCTTTATTGCTTAGATACATTTGATGTTTTACGTGATTAGATATTTTTGGCTGGTCGTATGTTAAGAAATTATTGAAAAACAGAGTGCTTACATATTTTTGGAATTGCAATAGCTATGATAGTTATGGTATTTTTAGTGTGCGGAATTTATTGAAATTTGGTCTTGCTCAGAAATATTTGGACACCTTGGCCGCTACAATATATCTGATGGCGACTGTACCATCTTTTAGCAAGATAGTTAGGTGTTATTGATTCTTAACCGTCGTAATTTCATTGTAATAATTTCTTAAAATTAAAAACAACAAAGTATGTAGGTACCTAAAAAATATCATTTCAAATCTCACCACAACAAATAAAAAAAATATTTGGAAAGACTTGACCCTGGAATTATTCATACAGCCAGTACTGCCAAAAATGCAACAAGGAAGACAGTGCACAAAGTAAACAATGGATTCATTCACTTTTGCTGCAATTTGAAGTTCAAGGTCAACAATATGACAGATTTTTTTAACATCTCTTACACAATTACAGAGCTATTATATGCTATATTAATAAGATTTAAATTGTGTAATAAATAATATCGGAAAGTAGAAGATTAAACACATGGCGATTAAAATTGAAATCCTAATGTCACATGCTGTGGTATTTTACTCACCTGCAAATCGAATTTTAATAAGATCCAAAGGGTGCAGAATCAGCGTAGAAGTGACGCCACCGGATATACCAGCTACCAGGTGCTCGTATTTAATGTGGCTTAGCAAAGCCACCTTTGAAGAGGAAGGATTAGGGTTCTTCATCGTGCTCATGGTTTTTATTTGATCACAGATAAATACTTAGCATCTTGTTACAACGAGAACAAACCTAGCGAAACACACATTCCCAGAAATCTTTGACAAATTGCATATATGACAACGACTATAGAACATTATTCAAGACAATTCGCAATAGCGACGTTTAATCTACGCATCAATCAATGCAAAAGTACCATCACCAATTTGAACACACAGATATACTTTAGTCAAAATCGCTAGTCCACACTTTCATCATCACCACAGATTACAAGAATAGTAGCTAGTCCATCACTCACAGACTACAGACCAAAGAGTAGTATATGCTACAGCAAGGCTACTACGAAACTCGTAACTCGAAGTTCGTGTCGTGCGGTCCCTCTCGCTCTCGTATCAAACAGTGTAAGTGTCAGAGGGACCGCACGACACGAACTTCGAGTTTCGTGTTTCGGAGTAGCCCAGCAGACTGTACTGCAGGGCTACTACGAAACCCGAAACTCGAAGTTCGTGTCGTGCGGTCCCTCTGACACTTATACTATTTAATACGAGAGCGAGAGGGACGGTACGATACGAACTTCGAGTATCGAGTTTCGGAGTAGGCCTTCTGTACAGACAGACGCACAGATTAAAATAATTGCGATTGCGGATTACGTACGAATGCGGAGCGAACCACGCACATTTCTTTCTGAATATTGGTAATGCGGAAATTTTGTTGCATACATTTTAGTAGCGCCACCTATATTTTGATACTATCAACTTTTCCCATTATTTTAAAATTGAACCCGTCACGAAATTATTTATATGCACTTATTTTTGCTTCAAAGGTTGAACACCAAGTTAAAGTTAGCAAATAAAATAAAGCTAAGATTCAACAGCAAGCTTAGTTTACCCTACAAATCCTTCACTGTTTGTGTACAGCAATATAAAAGCAGGTCAAAACCATAGTTTCATAGAAGTAGTATTGCAAAAACTTTCATGTTGTCTCATTTGAGACAAAAAATTGCATTACGTAATATATTTTTTTTTTGGTACAGTTGCACTGGCAAATCAGCATGAGATCATTTAAGCCAAGAATAACAACTAATGATGCGAATCTTGTGAGGACATTATAGTATGAAATTTTTATAAAAAATGACTTGTGATGTAATTCGTTGTTTGAACCACGCTCCCGCCCCTGTAACCTATTGTTACGTTTTACAAGAAATAAATTGCGTTACTTACGAACTGAACGCTCCATTGAATCATTGAAAAGTATAAAGAACATATCTGAAAGTTTGTTGATATTTTTACATGGAACTCTTTGTCCTATCTTTGTCCAAGATCTAGTAGATATTTTAGAATAGGAATTAGTTCCATGTAAAAATATCAACAAACTTTCAGATGTTCTTTATACTTTTCAATGACACATACCAAAAAATGGGAAAACGGCTGAAAAAAAGCTAAGACTCCCAATATTTGCATCATATAAATAAAATCTTTACAATGAATGGTTATAATATCAATACTTGCAGACATAGCGGAAAAGCCAAGAGTCTTAGGCCGTGGCTTAGGTAGCCGTTAGCAGCAGGTAACGCGACCAGTGGGCAGTGAATGGTGACGAGTCACGAGCATCGAGCTCCACTCGCTTCATGCACGGCGCACAGCGATGTAGCGATGTTCTAATAATTTCTGATCGTAGTTTATTATTGACGTAAAATACAAGATTTTTCTGCTAGTGTACAAGTATAGTATAGTATATTATTGCTGTTCATCAGGTTTTCGTCACGTGACTTTTTTATACAAGTTAACTTAAAACCGCCAGGGCGGCCGCTTGCATTAATTTACTTAATTCACAAAGTCACGAGGTTAAAAACCGTGGCGGTTTAGCCGTAGTGCGGCCTCGGCCTTTAGTCATACATTTCGTTTCAGGTTTTTTTTTCATAATGATAAAATTGAACAATTGTTGTTTCTTTAAAGAGAGCCATCTGGTGGTTGTGCAACTTTTAATGCAAAACTTTTGTTGATGTGAATAAACCAAAGGTATTCTGATATTATAATTTTATCTGTGGTCAACACCTCGAATGTTGTTTGAGCTACATTTTTACACGTGGTGTATGATATTAACGCAGTTTTATTCTTATCAATAAAAACATTACAGTCACATTTTGGCAAAATCTCAATCATCCGAAGTACAGTAGGCAACCATCTTGAAAAAAATCTTGTCTATTTGACTTTGACGTATTGCAAACCATTTTCATTCCTTGCTCATTTATTACGTAAATCAGCGAGCACAAGAATTTAATCGTAAGTGGCAAGGATTCACATAAAGATGCTTAAAGTAGCGAGTACATTGAGATTGCTGTCGGGTCAGGGTGTACAGATTAGGCCTCTGGCCACAGCCGTCGGGTACAAGCAGGCTTTAGTCAATATTCCGCCGACTAGACTCACAGTGCTCGACAATGGACTACGAGTCGCTTCTGAGGACTCAGGCGCCGCGACAGCGACTGTAGGCCTGTGGATTGATGCCGGCTCCAGGTACGAGAACTCCAAAAACAACGGAGTCGCACACTTTTTAGAACACATGGCCTTCAAAGGCACCAGCAAACGGTCACAGACTGATCTAGAACTGCTCGTAGAGAACATGGGAGCACATCTGAACGCTTACACGTCGCGGGAGCAGACCGTGTTCTACGCCAAATGCCTCGCGAACGACGTTCCCGCTGCCGTTGAAATCCTTGCCGACATCATCCAGAACTCGTCGCTCGCTGAACCCGAAATCGAACGCGAACGTGGCGTGATCTTGCGAGAAATGCAGGACGTCGAGAGCAACCTGCAAGAGGTCGTATTCGACCACTTACACGCCACTGCCTTCCAAGGCACACCCCTCGGACAGACCATCTTGGGACCCACCAAGAACATTAAGAAGATCTCTAAAGCTGACCTCCAGCAGTACATCAAGACCCACTACCAGCCCGCGCGCATCGTTCTGTCTGGAGCAGGTGGAGTTGAACATGAGAAACTAGTAGACCTCGCCAATAAACATCTTGGCAAACTGCAGAACACTGCCCTGGACATCCCTGAGATTGCTCCCTGCCGTTACACAGGCTCTGAAATCAGAGTCCGTGATGACTCTATGCCCCTGGCCCATGTTGCCATTGCTGTAGAGGGTGCTGGCTGGACTGATGCTGACAATATTCCCCTAATGGTTGCCAACACTCTTATTGGAGCTTGGGACCGTTCCCAGGGCGGTGGCGCCAACAACGCCTCGGTGCTTGCTCGTGCGGCTTCACTGGAAGGCCTCTGTCACAGCTTCCAGTCCTTCAACACCTGCTACAAGGACACTGGTCTTTGGGGCATCTACTTTGTTGCGGAGCCCCTGCAAATTGAAGACATGGTGTACAACATCCAGTCAGAATGGATGAAGCTCTGTATTTCTGCCACTGAGGGAGAGGTTGAGCGTGCCAAGAACCTTCTTAAGACCAATATGCTCCTTCAACTTGATGGCACTACACCTGTATGTGAAGATATTGGCCGCCAGATGCTCTGCTACAACCGTAGAATCCCCATCCATGAGTTGGATGCCAGAATTGATGCCGTCTCTGCCCAGAACATCCGTGATGTCTGCTACAAGTACATTTATGACAAGTGCCCCGCTGTGGCTGCAGTCGGGCCCACTGAAGGCCTTCCTGAATACACAAGGCTCCGTGCTGGCATGTACTGGCTCAGAGTGTAAATTATATTAATTATTGTCATAGATAACTTTTAGAATCTTTATTTAAATCAGTCAAGATCGACAACACATTAAAATCTACTGGTCCCAAATGTCTGTTGTTTTATTGTATTAAAACACACTGTCTTTTGTGGAATGTGTATTTATTATAGGAGAATAAGAAAATGAGATGTAAATAAACAATTCTGTTTCCTAAATTATGCTTTTATTTTTCATTTTGTCATAAATAAAATCTTAAACATCAACACTTATGAATAGATAAATACAATTCTGAATACCATAGGAATCCCTTCAATGTACTTGTGTAATAATAATAAGCCACAATACATAATAGTAGTTTTTGCAACTCTGCCAAATTCTACCAAAACAAACACATTATGCAATCTAAACCTTCATAGTGGGTGTGACTTCACTTAATTTTTCATTTTCCTGCACACTGGTCACACTGGGTTTGCGCACTGTGCTAGTCTTCCTTTTTTTCCCGTATGGCAACACCGGTTCATTGTGGCTGATGAGACTGGCTGAAGATATAAAGACAGATACTTGCTCTGGAGTAGGACAAGCCACAAGCAACGCGTCTTCGTAAGTGTACCCGCTATTTGCAAGCAGCTGCTCGATTTGGACAAAGTATCCAACAACGTTGTTCTGTAAAAAAAAAATAGCAAAACGACGGTAAATTTGCTTCGAGCTTTTTGCCAAGCATCCATCCAACATCTTCGACGTTTACTACAGCATTCCCTATTGAATGACCATGTTAACCTCTTCACTGCCACAAAACGTGCTCTGTACGCCACAGAAAAACCAGCGACAAAACAATTTTGATTTTTAATTCATTGCAAAAGGATTAATTTCAAGTTGAATGTTGGTCATGTATAGATGACTGTGGCGTGTGAGGCATTCCATTGGCTGTCACGACTGGATGACTGGCGGTGAAGAGGTTAATATTCGTGGCAATGTTTGGCTCTATGCTTGGCTAAATTTGTTGTTCAGTTCACCTAATTTAAAAACGGCGAACGCTTTTTTTTTACAAGTGATTGCTCAGGTTTATCAGCATCTTAATCGGAGTAAATAAATTGATTATTTGCCATTATTATACTCGCAGTTAAATACCACAAACAGGACTAATCACGCTAAACACACGAGTTACCTCGACGTTTCGACCACATTACGTCGACATAAATATTACTTGTGTATTGAACTATGAGTGAAAATCACGAAAATTTAAAACAATGTATACTCAGTGGCATAAAATTTGGCCCACTCTACATACAAAATTACCTGTTACTGCATACATTTGAGAGCCAGATTTTTTGGCGCTCAATATATTTTACACTCACCCGGATTGGTCTGAACAGTATGAACTCCGTCTCCTTATTGGACAGATAGAGTTGCATGGAGCGTTGCAGTGCCGCGAGGTGCGCCTTGATCCTCCTCTGGGCCTCCTTCACTACCACAGCCATTTCCTCTGGAGACGCCCAGGGCTGGGTCTTTATTTGGTCAGCCGGAGAGAACGCTTGCACCTGACAAAGTAATAGTACATTGTGTCTTCAGGGCGGTAAATAAGGAATTACGAACGAGAGTATATTAGAATAATAATGAGTCGATGTTCGTAATTCTAGTACCGCCCGTGCGACATACAATGTTTTTCATCACATTTGCGAGTAAATTTTAATATTTAAAAAATATATATTATATAATTGTTCCAAATATTGGCGATACCTTAGGCTGCGCTCTTGGTAGCGCCGCCCTCCCCCTCCCGCAGCATGCGCTGCAACGTGCGTGTGCGGGTGGGCCAGCGCGTGCAGCAACATCAGTACGCACATTGACTCATTTACCGACCTTGGGCTTCATGACAAGAAAATTTGTACGCGCAATGACTCATTTACCGACCACGGGTTTCATGACAAGCACATTAAGGTCGAGGGTTTTATTTGGGGGGTTGCAACCAATTTAGCCTGCATGTTACGACACTGTTTACGAGCAAGTGTGATGAAAAATTAGGTGTACAGGTAGAATTCTAAAAAAAAAATTTTTAATAATCATTTATTTACTTTCACCTGTCCTATTGTCTGTCTGTAGTCAAATCTTGCATGTTAAGTTCGACCATTTGGACAGAAGCCATTTATAAAAAAAATGTTTGATCAACTTCCAGTAGTCAGATTGACTCGAAAGGGTATAGCCGAGTAAGCATAGCGAAACTGCCTTTAGCGAAAAATTAAGGATTATTAGCCTTAATATATATGTAGTGCTTTCACCAAAAATGAAGCCTTATATGATTATGGTTTAACAAAAATGCATGAAAAGAAAAAAATAAAGATATTTTAGCCAACTACTAATCCGATTTCTTCGTAATGGATATGTTGTATTTGTATATATAATTAAGGTTGCATTTGAAAAAAAAATATGATTGATTTATGTTTTCAAAAAATAGTTAATAGATAAAATAAAATCTTGCAAGATGGCTATGGAGCAAGGTTGTAGTTTAATTAGATTACAAACCAACATAAAACTTACCTTCTCAACGAACGCCACAATGGGCCCGGTCAAAATCTCAGTAGCATGCTTTATGAACATCTCGCAGCAACTCTTCAACTGTCTATCAACTTCTTTCCTAGAATCCAGCAAATGTTCTCTCACTTGTGGTGTGCCTTCTAGTAAAAATTCCAACAGCGAATTATTACTGTTCAGCGAAAATATCTGCCTCGGTTTTTGGATTAGTCCATACGCAGCATTCTTAATGTTGCTAAAGTCTAGCGTAGTTTCTTTGATGACAAAATCAACCTGGAAAGGGGCTATTTGTTCCCTTAAGATCAAAAGGTGCTTTATTTGGAACAATTCCCCGTCTATGTTTGTTTGGTTGGCTGATATCTGCTTCGCTGCGCTTTCGACGCTCTGGACGCATAGCGATATAGCTTCCTGTGCGAGACCTTGAAACACCTTTTTCTCTAGGCATCTGTACAGTCTGGATAGCGCTGCTAAAGTTCTTCTGACTCCTGTAATACAATAGTAGATTGATTGGATCACAAGGGAGCCAAATGATATATTTACGGTGAGGGCGCTATTTTGAATTGAGCTTTGGAAGTCGTAGGTAATGGACAAACACAGATTTGAGCGGATCTTTAAGGGATATGATATGGACCAATCAAGTCCAGAGATTCGATCAAATCATCAATACCATGTTACAGTAGACTATAATACTTTACTGATAGCTTGGGTACTTTTTCTTTTCTTTTTCTTTTGCTTTTTTTCCTTTCCACGCCATATATGTTTCAGGCCAATATTTTATAAAATATAATCGAATCTCGAAAGAAACAAAAAAAAATCCATGTAGGTAGCTTAAAATATTTCGTAATAATAAGCACAAATCACTTAAAAATATATTATGTTGTTATAAAACTAATAAGATTTAAAATTGATCTGTCGTCAATTTTCATAGCGTAAAACGGAACTCAATTACAATAGAGCTTGACTGCTTATCGACCAAATGCGATTCCACAATCTTGTCAAATCGTTTGACTCGCGTCATCTTCATCTGTCGATTAATACGAGTGAAGGGCCTTGAATGCGTCTTTGTTTCGAGTGTTTCGTATTGTTTGATGTTTTGAACTGTTACTTTGTTATTCAATTTTGTTATTACGGTTTTTGTATATTTTTTTTACCGTTATTCCAAAAAATCCCGAAAGACAAGTAGAAACACTTGCTACACGGGCGAAGGCGCAGGCAAAAACTAGTTTAAAATATAAACTATCACTAATAAAAACGATTACACTCCTTAGCATATTTAATCGAAAAACGCAAAAAATCGATTCGAATTTACATTGTCACAACCCTCTAATTGCTTAATGACATGTGTCACTGTACCCAAGCTGTTTGGAAAGGATTATAGTTGACTTTACGAGTTGGTCTCCTCAACTCTTTCATTCAAGGTTCTAAAGGCCTTTGTTCGGCAGTGAACGTCTACCAGCTGGTAACGATGATAATGATGATGATGAATTTGTACGAACTCTATTTCGTTTTTCTACCTGGGTACCACATCCCGTGTAAGTCAGCCGGGGAGGATTGCGGCCGCTTCTGGGCTTCAACGTTTATGTTGGCGACTTCTTGCGACGTCGCTGAGATGTCAGAGACCATAGAGTTGCGAGAGTCGGAGCGTTTGAGCGACTGCTCCTGTTGTATGGACAGGGCGATTTGCTGTAAAAAAAAATTAGACCATAGACTTCTAACATGGACAGAAACGTCAATTTACGGTGAGAACTTTGACGAAATTTTTTTATGGGGTCAAGTGTTTATAAAGTTACTTTCTCATCAAAAATGCTTCACTAGACACCAATAATTTAGATAACACAATTTGAAAGCTGCACCATTTCAATATTTAATGCAATGAACCCGAATAACTCACGTCTTAAATCAAGTTTAGCTAGATATGTTTGATGAGTCCAGGTCGTAAGGTGTATTTTTCACCTATGATGAGTTCTGTGACACTTGAAAATTTTCCGAATTACGCATACTATGTTCGCAAAATATTAAAAAAAAAAATTGTAGTTTGAAGCAAAATAATCATAAAAATTTAAAACTGTACATTTTAAATATATATAGCAATATCAGTGTCCATTAAATAGTCTCCATCGAATACGATAGAAAAATATTTATTTTTCTAAATGACGCAATGTGTGAAACGGAACAGAGTAGTGACGTGACACAACATTATCGGCAATTGCCGCGGTGCATTATTGAATAACAATGAACATTTAGATATTTAAAATTTTTAAACAAAACTTGCAAGATTTTGTAAACGCGGCTATTGGAACAAGGTCGCAGCCATCTTGTGCCTCTTGTGGCCAGTGCTTGCCAGTATCACTGTCAGTACGAGTGCAGACCTACCTTGTATACGAGTTGAATCTCCATTGCATTTTCTTTGCATTGTATTTTGTTATTGTTCATTTCTGTTATTATTGTTGTTGACTTTTGTTACTGTTTCTCGTTAGGTTTGTTGTTATTTTTTGCCAAAATGCCGAAACGGTCTAAAAAGACTGTTTTGAACTCCTAGAGTCGGGAGTTTGTAATTCGTTTGAGGGATTATTTTGAGCGAGAACGAGAAAACGGTGTCCCGGTGGGCGGAAAACTGGAAAAATATATATTTTTTTTAATATAATGCAACTTCTCCAAAAATAGGCACTAATAACTCGTAGAAAAATCGATAGTTCACTCGATAAATGGTACATCTCTAAAACTTTCAAACTCGAAACGTCACAGAACTCATCATAGGTGAAAAAATATTATAGGACTTGTTACATGATGGATTATTCGATGTGGTAGTTACAATTGCAATTACGGGATTTTACAAAATTCGCCTGGGAAATCCCAAAACTTATATCGTGATCTTCATTAAGTATGTGTACCCCCGGTATCCCCAAACCTACAAACCTCAAATCCCTTCTACTTCTTGCCTCCTCTTACAAAAATACCCTGACCTTAATGATTAAACACATCACAAAAGAAAAAATTAAACTTTAGACGCTTTTTTGCTCACCCTAAAGCAACCGGTTGCCAAAAACAAAAAAGTTGAAGTTGAAGAACAACTGTACAAAATTTCATGACTCTAAACCCAGTGGTTGAAATTTCAAGATTTTATCCCTATCCCGTGGGAATATCGGAATAAAAAGTAGCCGGAGGAACCGCCAGAAAAGTATGGCATGGTGTATTTCGTGACTCGACGATGATTAACTGTGCAAAAATTAGCCTGGAACAAATAGTTGAATTGTTTTTTTTTTTTATTAATGTACAACAACACCGGAGAAGCATGGCATTACGCTATCACCTACTTCTTTCGTTAAATCGTTCGGCACTCGTTATTTATCCGACACGTTCGATTAACGCCCACGCGTTTGGGCCGCCGGTACCAGCGCTATGACCATCATTTTATTTTTTGTTATTCCGTAATTAGACCCCCGAAGTACCACCATACTAGTACAAATGATCGAATATTTTGTGTCACCATCTCCGGGTCTAACACACACACACAAACTTTCGCATTTATAATATTAGTAGGAAGTAGGATGAGCGAGTCTCACGGCAGTTTCATGTTCAAAACCCCACTTTTTTTACATCGTCATTCGTCCCACAGATGAGCACAGACCTCATCCCAGAATGAGAGTTCTGTAGTTTCTACGCCTCTCTACACACGATCTCAGTGATATGCTCTTGAAAAGCTTACTCTGGTCTAGTCAGAACACGTATAAGATAAGGTAGTACATACCTCCATCATGAGCAGTTTGTCGGGGTAGGCGAGATCGGGCGGCGCAGGGCGATACAGCAGCACGTCCGAGCGTAAGTGGACGTGCGCCCTAAACACGAGACGCTCTTGTGCGTCCTGCAACAGTGCGCGCGCGCAAGCTCCCAACGCCGCCAGCGTTAACGCTGCAACAATAAATAAAATATATAAATATCATGGGACAATTAACACCAATTAACCTAGCTCCAAACTAAGCCAAGCTTTTACGGTCAAGCACTTTAATTAACACATGTAATCTTTTCGATTTTCCTTGTTAATTAATGCAATGTCACTATGACGTTTACTGTGAAATGGTTCCAAAGTGGCGTTTAGGGGCATAAATGTCCAAATGTCTGAAAGTCCAGGTGTCACATTGTCCATGGTCAAAAAGTCCAAAGGATGAAACGTCCTAGTGTCTAAAAGTCCTAGCGTCAAAAGGTCCATGGTCAAAAAGTCCGAAGGATTAAACGTCCTAGTGTCTGAAAGTCCTAGCCTCAAAAAGTCTATGGTCAAAAAGTCCGAAGGATTAAACGTCCTAGTTCTGAAGGCCTGAATCCCATATTGTCGCATTGTATAAAGATGTGACTAACAAATAATACTGAAATATTACTGAAATAGATTAGAGAGATAGATTGCTCATCTGCATTATTTCCAGTCTATTATCTAACACCCTGAGGCCCATTCTCGGTAAGATCCAGATGCATCTATGATGCTTCGTACATGTCGTGTCGAGTCAACGCGAATTGACCAGCTGGTCCAGTCATGCAGATGGACTGGGGCCTCATTCTACATTGTCTCTTTGCATATTGTTATCGTATTGTCTACGTAGTGGCAGCTCTTATTGACTTGACAGTAAAGGCGATCGAGTCGAAAACAATTCCATTGAAATAGGTGTAAATAAAACCAAAATAGAATGAGACCCCTGGACTCTCGGACATATGGACTATCCGACATTAGGGCATTATAACCTTCGAACTTTTTGACAATGGACAATGTGACACCTGGACTATCGGACATATGGACTATCCGACATTAGGGCATTATAACCTTCGAACTTTTTGACAATGGACAATGTGACACCTGGACTCTCGGACATATGGACTATCCGACATTAAGGCATTATAACCTTCGAACTTTTTGTCTATGGACAATGTGACACCTGGACGTTCTGACATTTGGACATGTATGCCCCTAAACCAGTGATTCCCAAAGTGGTCCAGGTGGACCCCCAGGGGTCCACGGGAGACTTGCTGGGGGTCTACGTAGGCGTGAACAAAAAATGGGGGTCCATAAGATGTTAATGGGGGTCCACGAAAATTTATCTGCTTTTGAAAGTAAAGAGCCAAAATGTAAGCATAGTTTTTATAAGGGCCTACCTACATTGTTTTAAGTACCTAACTAAGCAGATAATATTTTAATAGGGCAAGCGACTGGACAGAACTCAGAAGCGACACAATTTTTATTTTTTGGCGACTTTAAGAATGTGGTAGAAATGTAGCAGCAGGGGGTCCACCGAAACCAGTAAAATTTTGAAAATGGTCCACGAGAAAAATAAGTTTGGGAACTACTGCCCTAAACGATATACAAGACCCTCGAACAAACATTCGTATTATATTATTCATACAAATAATATCAGCTCCGACCGGGGGTTGACACCGGGACCTCAAGCTTCATAGTCAGCTTCTCTAACCACTCTAACCACTTGTCTATTCGATTGTCACAATACTTGATTGTACAGTCAACTGCATTAATTTTAATGCAGTTATATTTATATTAATATCTGCCGCAGTGGAGCGTACTAAAATATCTGACGCATACTACCGGCCCTAGAAAAAGAGTCGCATAGCGCTTTGTTGTGTCAGATATTGGTGCTAGTGACTGTATATATAACAAATGCATAAAACGTGCCGTTTTACCCGACACGTTAATTTTTACCCGAGCAGCAGGCAAGGGTTTATAACTCAAGGGTAAAATCCCGTCAAAAATATAAAATGTAAAAATGCAATCCCCTGGTGTTGCAGGTGTTTATGTGTGGTGGTGATATCTTACCATCAGGAGACTCACTTGCTCGTTTGCCATCCAGTCGAATAAAAAAAAGCCAAATTTCGCAACGCAGTTCTTCTACTGGATAAAGTTGTGAAATCTCATGTAAAATCAAGTCTGTAATTTTAGAAAGCATCTACTCATCAACTTTGCTATAAACTTTTATCTTATTATCCTATCAGTACCTCAGTAGTATAAACTACTTGTTCTAATGGTTCACGCAAGCGAAGCCACGTGCGCTAGCTAGTAAGATAACAACTCCAACAACTCACGATCATTGTTGACTTGCTCCTCTATGACTTCAACCCGCAGTATGACGCAGAGCTCCGCCAGTGTCTCCAGATGGTTTATGTGGATGATATGTGGGCGCAGTGTCTCGTACAAACCCGTGCACAAAGACTGCAGGTAGTCTCTGTAAAAATAAACTAATGTTATTTGCGCCCTCTGTGATCGCAAATTTTAAATTTACAATATCATAGCCTAAATTGAATATAGATATTTTGACTTTGAATCGTCAGTGTGAGCTGAAAGACATCTACTGCTAGACATATTATACTTTATTAGCGGACAGTCGATTAAAATATATAAAAAAACAAGGGTTCTTATGTCTTAAGTCATTACAAGTGAGGCCCGCTAATATTTTTTAATTATATAAAAAATATTTTAAACAATTATTTACTGTATAAAATAGAAAACAAACTCAGACGACTCAATGGAGGCCCATTCCAGAACGAAACGGTAATATGACCGGCTGCGCCGGCTCGCTCGCATCGCACGGGTGCGCGTTTCACGACATCTGAATGCCTAGTACAATACCATGAAATGAACTGAATAGGCTCTATAGCCTCGGACCTACGGCTAAACAGATGCGTGTACAACGCACTATCATAATGAGCATGAGTCAGCAGTGAGCAGGCAGCTCCGAACAATGTGCGCGATCCTACCGACTGCGCCAAGACGCTCGCTTTAAAGTACACTTGAGTAACTTACTGTATAGCTTTAGAGCTCTGGCTAAACAGGTGCGAGTAAAGCGCACACTCGTCACTGCTCGCATGAGCCAGCAGTGAGCAGGCCGCTCGGAGCAGTGTGCA
Organism: Choristoneura fumiferana; assembly: GCF_025370935.1. Lineage (NCBI taxonomy): Eukaryota > Metazoa > Arthropoda > Insecta > Lepidoptera > Tortricidae > Choristoneura > Choristoneura fumiferana. Next base: position 5,387,196 of record NC_133489.1, read on the forward strand.
GTGATCGCGCGTGTGTTTGGCGGCGGCGGCGGCGAGGGCGGCGGCGGTGGGCGCGCCGGCCACGCGGGCGCGACGGGACGCGTACTCCTGCTGGATGTCTGATAGGAGGGAAGCGTATCTGGAAATGTACAAGAATACAGATCATGCCAATCCGGTTAAATGCGAAATTATGTGTGTGATGGTATGAGTGTTGGTTTCTTTACTGGGTCAATCAACTTTTTAGTGTAGGCATAGGCAACAAGCCACGGTAACGTCTCCTGAGTTACATATGCCAATGATTTTTAAGTATGATTTTATGGGGTACAAATCCACTAAATGTTAGGACTTGTGATAATTTTAAGGCAATTACTTCATGGCTCGTCTCCGAAGCATGCATACAATGCAAACCTTTTTCTAAGAAAGTGTATCACTGATGTATGTCTCCTGAGTTACAGGACAGAATAACATACACTAAAAAGTTGAATCAATGACTCTACTCTTTCATGATATTAGAACACCAATATAAATAATAGGATACTTTATAATACCGAAAAATGAAAATACAAACTGAGACATGGATGCACAGAAAAACCAGAAAAAGAGACCAGCGCTGGGAATCGAACATAGGTCCTCAGAAATCTGTGCTGCGTGCTATAATCCCTACACCACCGCTGGACAGGAGTCAAGACACGAATTTCTCCTATGCACACATATCTCAGGTTGCTTTTTTCCACTACGTTACTTAAGCAGCAGCACTACCTGATACCCGTAAAAGTAACGAATTTGGAGTTGAATTAAAAAATACAAAAAGACTCCAAAAAACCAATCATAACCGAAAAATGAGTTGTTTCCGAGGACACGCGTTAAACAAGTTCTTCACAGACGAGACGAGACTGCTGTTAGTCAAGTTATAATAGGTAATATTGGGAACACCAACTTCTTTTCATAATTTTAATAAGATACAAAACTGCAAAAATAAAAGGAATGCAGCAAAAATCATCAATAGCTGTTGAAAAATAAGAAAAATAGGAGCGAGTAAAGTTTAAATTACCTCTCTTTCAAGAAAAAATAAATTTAGCATATGGACTTTCTACGGTAGTCGTGGCGCATGACGTCCATGTCCAATCTCTCTGTTTAATCTACAATTTAAAACGTCAATATCTTCCTATTTCCTTTTTCTTCGGTTTGTCAAACCATATATTCGAAAAAAAAAGGTTTGCCTGTTACGGAATCACACCAAGTATAATATACCTAAGAGCTTTACATGGACAAAACCAACAACTCACTCAGCACTCTTCTCAGCGCGTGCCTCAATCTCGCCAATAACCATCTTCAACTTCGGCACAGTGGCCTGGAACTTGCCGAAGTACACCGCGTAAGCAGTATCCATGTTCTCCTGGTCCGTCGCATCTTCGTCCTTAGGAGAGAGCACTTGTTGCGTCGCGTGGTCCAACACGTGGTTGACGTATGAACGAATGAGGGATATAGCTCGGCTCTGCAGATGCCGGTACTTTACTAGGTACGTGTGGGCTTCTTTGAAGGTATTCTGGAATTTGTAGGTTTTAAAAGTATTAAATGTTTGAGGGTCAATCAACTTTTTAGTCTAGCTTGTTGCCATGGTAATGTCTCCTGAGTTACTTATTAAAAGTATCATTTTATGGGGTATCCGTTTATTTCGCAACTAACGTTTGGCAACCTGATTCTTTTCGCAACTTTTCATTTCGCAAACTCTAAAACTGTAAATATTTCAGGATTTATTTTAGGGCCATCGTGTATAAACTCTTTAGGTTAGTTTTATAAAAAATCCTGAAAATTTTACAGTTTCAGAAATGAAAAATTGCGAAATGAATCAGGTTGCCAAACGTTAGTTGCGAAACATTAGTGAACATTTTATGGGGTACAAATCAACTAAAAGTTAGGAGATGTGACAGTTTTAAGGCAATTCCTTCAGCTCATCTCCTAAAAGAATTGCAAACATTTTTCAAGAAAAGTGTATCACTGATGTCTACTGAGTTACGGGACAATAACAACACTAAAAAGTTGATTTCAACCTTGACCACTTCGTACGTGAAATTCGGTAGAACTCTGTCGCAGGGAGCCTCTGTTGCCTTTATAAGGATATTTTTAATTATGGCAAATGTTGACTGCAACAGGGTTCTATCTACCGAGTGTCACATATGAACTTGTCAAGGTATGATCAAAGTTAGTCATGTAAACTGTAAGACTAATTAAAATGGTCAGCATCATATCAGCTGTAGGACTTCCATTGTTAGACACAGGCCTCCCACTTAGACCTCCAGTTGCTTCTTTGGAAGCAACCTGCATCCACTGTGAGCCTGCTTTATAATGGTCATCCTTCAATCTCTATTGTTGACCTACTTGTATATATTAATATAGAGGACAAGCTATCTAGAAATTGCATTCAAAGCAGACTAGCTGCATGACAGAGTAACAAACAACGACTTTTACGCACGCACACACTCACAAACTTTTGTATTATATTAATATGATGATAGCTTCACTACGAAACAAACCCTAATAATGATGATGATCTTATTAAGGCTGCATTTCCACCAGAAATGTGCGCGGATGTGTTGCGACAAATGTGTTTGTCATGAACCAATAGAAACGCTTGATTTATCTATCTTCGCTCAGCGCAGCTCTGGTGGAAACAGCTTGGCAGAACGAGGATAGTTAAATGAAGTTTCTATTGGTTAATGACAAACACATCCTTGCACATCTCTGGTGAGCCGGGGGTTTATGGTTGATGCAGGGGATGTGCTATGGCTGATATGATGATGATGAGGAAATATAGTAACTTACATTAGCCCTCATGTACTCAAGACACTCGTCGATCTTAGCCAGCAGATTGAAGAATGCCTCGCTGTTCACCGACATAGTGGGGCTGTTTAATCTCTGTGACAGATGTTCTACTTGCGTGAAGTAGTGCAGCTTGTGCCTTATGTCATCGCCTGTAAAACAATACATCTTAAGTGAACTATAAATAAAAATAATTACTTTGCTCACCCGCAACTTTACGATAGCTACATCTATGGAACAAATGAGTGTTCATGCAGTTCCACCTCCACACTGTAAGTACACACACATATGATGTGATCTGCTACTAGAAGTTAGTTTTACCGTTTTGCCTCCATCTCATAATAAATAAAGTTACCTATACTAGATAGTTTGTTTTGGTCAGCTAGAAGCTGCTCGCTCATTGTGTGCAGTGCGTTAGTCTTGTCTGACACCAGGGTGTACTCTTCTGACAACTTGTCTAGATCTGACATTGTTTCATGTATCTGAAAATACATAAAAAGGCAAATCGGTAATTTAACTTGCAGAATGCCATGTTTTTTCTTTTTTTTTAACTTATATTCTAACAAGGCTAGTACACTAAATGTGACTATGCCCGCCTCATGGGGAGCCTCAGATACATGTTACACTCTCCCTAGTGCCAAAACCTAGTCTCTGGATGCAAAGGCCTGTCTAATGAACTTGTAAATCCGCATCGCTTCTTCTGATTGATTGATTGATTGATTACATGCAATAATTCACCAGTAACATCCTAAGAAGGGTGTGAGCATACTTTTATGTATCAGTTTTGTGTATGTGAAAAGAAAAATCATTGGGAAAAGGTTTGAATCATGTCAATATCTTCACTAATACCAACAAAGCCAGACATAAAAGATAGTAGAAGGTATAGTATTCCTGTAAATACCTACATAGTAGGAAAAAAATCAAATTTATTGAACGGTAACAATGCAATATCCGCAACAGGCTTCGTCGACAAAACAAATTGTAGATCCGCAACATGCTTCGTCATTAGTCTAACCTAACTTAACCAAAACCCCTTAGGAATCCCCAGACCGATGCGAGGAAAAAATGGTAAAATACCAATAAACAAAGTTTATACCTGATCTGTCAGGGCAACACACTCATTCCTTCTATCCTCCAACTGCTTATAATAAGCCTTGTACGGCGCGTCCGCTGCTTCCACATTGCTTTCACAGAGACTTTCATACCACTCCAGAAAATCGTAAGTAGTTTCCATTTGCGGTAGTGAATATTTATCACTTTCCTCTGTTACACTTGCTTGAAGCTTATCCTAGAACCAACATAATTTACTCAAGGATTGAAACTATACTTTATCGAAACTAGCGATTATGATAAATAGGTTTAACGAATTACTAACATTTTCAGATTCTGTTGTTTCGCCTAAAAGAAGTGCTTCTAGATCAAGTATTGCTTCTCTTTGTGAAGATGTAAGCGGTGCTAGAGGATTCGTAGGAGATTCCCATAGTAATAGTTTACTTTGTATTTCTTTTAAACTCATATTATCCATGATTTTTAAGCAAATATATTGAAAAATAGAGAAACTAAGAACGTAACGTACTAAACTAAATGTTGACGTTGAAGCCAATTTGACATATATCCACAGACCACTTAGTAGGGATGTTCGATATCGATTCGATTAATCGATTAACCCATGTAAAATTATCGAGGTCATCGAAAATTAAACTGTAAAAAGTTTGAATTTCACACCTAGTGTGCCGTACATACCTCCTTATAAAAGGCGGTGTAAAACGCGGAAAAGCGGTACATCTGGCAACACCGTAGGAATGTTCGATATCGATTCAATTAATCGACTAATCGATACCATGAGCGCCCTTAATCGATTAATTAATATCGACACAGTTAAAATAATCGATTATCAATTCATCGATTATTTCGTCATCGATTACCATCCCTACTACCTTGCCCAAAGAAAAAGTCGTTAAACATACGGTAAAAAGTAGCTAGTTTCGCAAAATACTCTGTTATAAACTTATAACAAAAGTAAAGCCAAAAGTATGGGATACGTCTTATATTTCTTTCTCTTACATTATTATTTACGGAAAAATTTATTCAAAATCGATGTCATCTTGTGACTGTTTGTGTTTCTTGAAGGTTTTTTCAGGAATTACTTATGTAGGTAGCGCACGGAAGTACGTTTTTCATTAAAAATATTATTATTTTAGCTAGAAAGTGTGGCCAAAAAATTTGGACACTACCATTTTTTTAGCTATTTCGTAAATGTTGCTAGATCTATCTAAAATTTGCTAAAGTGGCAACACTTTACGCTACTACACTACTACTACTTCTACTACTACTACTATGCATATATCGGTCCAAGATCGGTCCTTGGTCCTTATGATCGGTCCAAACTAATATTAAGTTTATGGTCCAAACAGTGTTTTTTTTTCATTCACTCCAATTTCTTTTATTTGTAACTCTGCCACGACTGCTACTAAATGAGATTAAAAAAAACAGCTTCCAAGACCAAAATCATTCCTGCAAGCAGCCATCATGTTACTGCTGCTCGACGAGGCAACTTGGCGCTACTTTTTGGAGTCGCTGGAAATTCAAAATCACATTCAAATGGGGTCACTTGATCAGATTTATCGCTGCAAACGAGCGACGAGCAACTGCATGTGGCCGCATCTAATCGCTCAACGCTCGTTTCCAGTAGACATGGGTAATCTCAACTCCGCGAAGTGATCTGACTCACTAGATCCAGCTCCGGTGTCGGTACCGAATCCGCTTATTGAATCCGACTCCTTTATTGACTCCGGTTCTTTCGAGCGATTATTAATTTATCTATGGCAGATCCGCCCCGGCTCGGTTCGGTCGGTCGGTGTCGGTACGGTACTGCGGTGCCCCACCCGCTGACTGAACTGAAGTACAGAGAAAGATTCGTTCGTTAGTCCAAGTCCGAGTACCGAACCGAACCGACCAACCAAACATAGATAATAAGATCCAAGTCCAAGTTCCGATCCGCAGGGCTACTACGAACCGAACCGACCAACCAAACATAGATAATAAGATCCAAGTCCAAGATCCGATCCGCAGGGCTACTACGAAACTCCAAATCGAAGTTCGTGTCGTGCGGTCCCTCTGACACTTATACTATTTAATACGAGAGCGAGAGGGACGGTACGATACGAACTTCGAGTTTCGTAGTAGCCCTGCCGATCCGATCCGAGCCGAGCGAGAGCGAAAGCAGGCGGACGGAGCGAGTCAGTGTGAGTGAGCGTGACGGCGATCACGAGCGAGGCGAGCCGCTCGATCCAGTCGGAGTTAGTAACTCCGGAGTCAATAAGATTTGAAAGGAGTCATTAAGGGATTCGGATCCGCTTGAGGATCTGACTCTTTTGAATCTTCAGATCCGGATTTACCCACCTCTAGTTTCCAGCGTCAAATCTGGTCACGTGACATATAGCGATAAAGCTGAAAATGTTGAGCTTCATCGCTGGAAGAAATTAAACCTCTTTGGCAAAAACACTTATTCTTTTTTTCATTATCTCTAATTTCTTTTATTTGTACCACTGACACGACTGCTACTAAATGAGATTAGGAAAGAGCTTCCAAGACCAAGATCATTCCTACAAGCAGCTATCTTGACGCTGCTGCTTGACGCGGCGACTTGAGTGCTTTTTGAGTCGCGGGAAATTCAGAAATTCAAAATCACATTAATAATGGGGTCACGTGACCAGATTTATCGCTGCAAACGAGCGACTGCATGTGGCCGCACCTTAAATAATTTTATTGAATAAGTATTCCGTGCCTTGGAGGGGATTCAGAGGGATCTTTATAAGTATAATTTCCATACATGCCATGCCTATACAACAAGACAAATACAAAGAAAGTGTTGTTGTTGTTTCTTTAAAAAAATATGGCTCTGTCCATCGGAGGACAATTTTGCAAAGAAAGTGTAAATTAATCTATTTTCGTACGATGACATTGAAATGTTTCACCGTATAAAATATTAAATACTGAACGCAGCCAAATGAATACTTTCTTTTAGTGACATCCTGCGGCGAGTAGCAGAATTACATAACTTTTATATTTTATACGCAACTGGATTAAATTCCTTTTGAATTACTATGAGGGCTATCGCGTATGAATTCGCCGCTAGAGGCGCTAGTGTTTTTTTTTTTTTTTTTTTTATACGACTGGATGGCAAACGAGCAAGTGGGTCTCCTGATGGTAAGAGATCACCACCGCCCATAAACATCTACAAACCAGGGGAATTGCAGATGCGTTGCCAACCTAGAGGCCTAAGATGGGATACCTCAAGTGCCAGTAATTTCACCGGCTGTCTTACTCTCCACGCCGAAACACAACAGTGCAAGCACTGCTGCTTCACGGCAGGATTAGCGAGCAAGATGGTGGTAGCAATCCGGGCGGACCTTGCACAAGGTCCTACCACCTGCAGCGCAGCGCAGCGTAGTGTAGCGTGAGGTCTCCGAAATGTCAAATCTCATAGTTTTTGGGTGAGCTACGCGGGTTTATTTATAATTAGAATAATTTTGTGAATATTTTGCATTACCTGAAATTAATTATAGCCATTATGCATTACGGGGCAATGAATGTCTGTGTTTTGAGACAATTTTGTATTTCGGAAACTTTTGTCCTCCCTTTTTTCCGAACAAAACGGTCTTACGCAAAACTGGTTACTAATATTTTTATGGCTGGTTTTAAAGTTATTGGATACAAGGCGTAGAACCTACGTTAAATTACATTTAAATTTTACGTCTTACCAAAGAATAATCTGGACCACTCAGTAGGTACTGTAACTCGACAATACAATATTATTCTTTATTGCACAGCACAAACCATTCCAGTGATTTAACCCTTAAATTGGCACTGTGCATCACCGTGTACGTTAGTTAATAAAAAATCCTATCATCAATATATATATTTTTTGAAACTTTTATGACTAAAAACTACTAAATAATTTTATGATGAATGGTTGAAAAATATGTGACTTGGCAATAATTTCAAATTAACGTCAGTGTCAAAAATAAGTTCAACGCGGCGTCGCATTCTAGTACCTAGGGAAAGTTTTATTAAATTTTTTTAACTTTTTCTATGCAAGTTATGCTTATTATGTTTTGTGTTTTGTGAGAAAATGCTAAAGTATACGAACAATTGGTTCTTTTGTGTACATTCAGCATGATAACAACGATAATCACTGTTAAATTAGAACGTACACCACGGTTACCGTCGCCAAGTTTGTGAAGAAGTACTTACATTCAACTACGGTAACCACCATGTACGTTGCCAACTACAAGGTGAATTAATTCCGGTAACCACGGTGTACATTACCAAGTTCCCTGTACATTTTTTTGATTTCAAATGAACGATTTTACGTCCCCTTGTTTATTTTAAATCTTTTTAAACAGTATGCTTTTCTTTCTTTGTCTGCAGTGCTTAACATAAAGTCGACCGCATAAGATTTTAGCTTTAATTCCCGTAGAAAATACATGTTATAATTGTGGCTCTAATCCGGACGAGGAAATTAATCCGCACGCACTGCCACAATTCGATTCTGATGATAGCTCTGATGCACCTTCTCTAAACTCTTCTTTGGAACGTTTAAATTTGCTATACTGCTTATTGGATGAGCATGAGGTTGATAAATATATATGTAGGTATATCCAAAACCGATTGAATTCTGAAAGCATGCACGATGCTTCTTTCACCCATTAGAGAAAAAGTTCTGCCCTGGCCATCCACAGTTAATATGACTTTGCCCACATTAAACTCTATGCAATCCATAGCCACGCCATCTACACTTGAGCGCGTTTCGAACTCAACCAGAGCTCATCTTCAGAGCAACTCATATATGCCCCTTTGTTTCGCTTTTGGAAAAACGAAAACACGAAATTGCTTTCGACAGTTCTACACTATATTTGATTTAACTAAATGTAAACAAACTTCAGTTGCTAGATTTGTCACATTCAAGGATTTAAACATTTTACTTGTCTATCATTGTAATACTAACTAGACTAGTGTATTTCAATACAGATAGTATGTTTAGATAGTTTAATGGGGCAATTTCAATATTTAAAACACCAATTGATGGTGTTTTGTTTACATTTAGTTAAAATACCTAAACCAAATATACCAAAACCAAGTATAATGCTTTTTTTTTTATAATTTAGGTTTTTTTATATAAATAAAAGTTTACTGCCTGATTGGCAGCGGTAACCAGCGTGTACACACAATAATGTTACTTTGTTCTTATAGAATTGGCAACGTGCATGGTGATGTACATAGATTTTCTGAAAAACCAATAATGCTAGATTTTTTTTTTCATTTTTCTGTAGACCCTAAGACGGTATTAAATAAAGGTATGATACTGTATTTTTTACTCTTGCCAATTTAAGGGTTAACAAAAACACGAAAAGCGTGGCAGAGGAAAGGCAGTCTAATCGCTTAAAACAGATTTCTTCCAGATACTTAACCATTACTCGTACTATGAAAAAAGTAATAAATACGCAAGAAAAATAAGTAAAAAAAAAATACGTCGTACTATAATAAATTCAAGTGACTTGAATTAGTTTTTCTCGTGTTATTTATTCTTGGCAAAGTTCTTCGACAATCATCACATGTCAAAACAGCAGACAACCATACATATGGTTTGTGTAAAAAGCCCATTTACTTGTCTAGCCTATGATAGTGGTATATTTTCGATTAAAACTGGCACAAACAAACAACAACTTACTAATACTGTATCTAACTCAAGTGGACTAGGTAGTCCACCGTTGGTAGGTACAAAGTATGGTAAAAAATAATTTGTACTAGGTAGGTATGGCAGAACTTTTTTTTCCTTTGCCTATGTCTAATAGAGAACATATTTCAATGTCTTTGACAGAATACGCAGATTTCTAATCGTAGGTATAAAGAATACCAAATATAAAACTGTTTTTTCTGTTAATGTGCTATGACATATTATTATTATTATAAGATACAATTTACCCTATCAGGGTGTCATACACCTACAACCTAATTATTAAGCAAATGAACATGACATCAATGTATAAATAAACTTATTAAGTACCTACATATCTATTCACTAAAATGGCGACAAGTGATTTTCATTTGTTTATTAATGTAATCGAACGATAATAATCTTTGATTACTTAATTATAATAAACCGGATCAAAGGATTATATTAATAATGATCACGATGTTTTCGCGTTACGGAGTTCCGGTTACAGGCTGATGTTTATTTTTGTAAGTTGAAATCTTCCACTTTGATAAACATTTTCAGGGTGAAATCTGGTTTGACGCAAGGTCTTTAGTAGTTACACTATACAAAGTGATTCACCGGATTCTTTTTAACACCTCCCTGACCATGTGCCCCCAATGTGTCATGAAGTTTTTTTCAGGAGTCCGTGTTTCCACGACTGAGTTCACAGCTTCGAACTATCCCCAAAGTGGAAGCACACTTGGACGTGTGATTTTGTCAAATTATTTTTCACCTCAGCAGCTCACAGGCAGGTTTTGCTATGAAAAATCAGTGAGCAAAATTGCATTTTGCTCACTCCGTGAGACAAAGTAGCTTTTTAATTATTATTTTTTAATGCTGAGGACAGTGCTGGTCCACACACTGAATTCCAAATATTTGAACTTGACTTTGATCTGTCACTTTCACTTCAATATGAAAAAAGCGAGAGATAGGATAAAATCGATACTAAGTTCTGTAGGCCTAAAAAGAAACAAACAAATGTTCGGATACACATATAACTGCAAAATTACAAAACGTCTGTTATATTTATAGTGCATTACTAAAGGAATTTAGTATAGCATTTATTGTTCGAAGCTTGTACGGTGCTTTTCTCAAATATAAACTAAAAATAACAAAGATAATTTAGCAAACAAAACGAGCATAAATGAACGAGTATCCTGCTCAATTTTACTTTTTTCTAAGTTTTGTTTACTTTTTAATTAAGCAAGAAGCATTATACCAACCTAATAAAAATACTGTGTTGAGGTTTAGCATTAAAAATATGTCAATAATGAATTAATTATAATAAGGACATGTTGAAAAACAAAAACACGAGTGGAAATTTAAAAAACAGTGAATTATATGACAGTGAAATATTTCCGAATTATTACAAGCTGCTTTTTTTTTTTAAATAAAATCGTTTCATATACTGCCTATCTCTTTAAGTTGGATCAAATATTTGACAAATTGAACGAATTTGCGAGTTGCAAGTAATCTATTATCTTAATAAAATCATATTTAATTAAAGGTTTATTTTTATAAAAAAAATATACGTTTATTGTTCCACCCTTTTAATGACCCAAAGATGAGGTTTGTTACGAATATGAGATTTGTATCGTACCTGTCTACTTACCGGAGACTTTTGATCGTTGTCTGGTATCTTTAAAGATGTATTTGGCGACTGTATGAATCATTTTTGGGAAAAAGTTTTAAATATGATTAAGTACTATATTTTTTTTTTACAATCGGATCATATTTTAAAGATTTTAATATTTTTTGTCTTCTAAATATATACTTATGGTTTTATTTTAACCTTTAATGTAAATGTTCTCGCTGCTCAGGTGAAAAGTTGTATGTGTCACACGAGACCAAAGTTTTTTTGCATCTCGCGTGTTTGAATCCCTTGCTGATCTCAGGATTCTAACCTAGAATCACTCGCTGTCGCTCGTGATTCAATTGTAGAATCCTTCGCTTACTCGCGATTCAAAATCAACACTCGCACCAAAAAACGACTTTGCTCTCTTCTTGCACAAATAAATATTGTATGGACAGTGAACGTGATAAATGTATTAACCCACAATTAAGGCCACTGGTTACTAATACAAGCGGAAAAATGAAAAAAAAAAGTTTGGTGTGCAAGTTGAGTTACAAGAAGACTTTCTCCAGACAAAACAATTTTTACTTCGAATTTCAATGTTTTTCCACTTATATCGCATTAATTCAGTAGCCTTAAATTACAGAAAAAATAAATAACAGTACAGGATTTTTTTTACACCATGTATATCCCTTCCCACCGTCCCACTGCAGAGCGCCGATCTCTCAGAATAAGAATGCTTGGGCTGTAGCTGTAGCCCTAACGCAGGCCCATGTGCAGACTGGGAACTTCACACATTTAATTTCTTCGCTTGTGAATCCAGGATTTCTCGCGACGTTCTCCTTCATCGTAAAACTCATGGTGACTCCAGTGTAATTTCGCACGTAACTTCGAAAAAACTCACGAGGTGCGAGCTCGGGACCCTCTGCATAAGAGGCCATGGCCATAGGTCGTTTGACCACTACTTTATACATCAAATATTGTGAAGCAGGAGCTATTACCCGCTTTAGGCGAGGTAATACAGATCAGCGTTAACCATACTCCAAGTTAACTACTAACCCAAGGTTAACTGCCCAATTCTATGGACCTGTATCCTTAACCCAAGTTCAACAAGTAAAGTTTTAACCCTAGAATCTAGATCATGCCAGTGGCGCAAAATGAGGGTTTCTTGACAAACAAAATATCGCTAGATGGCGTTAGTGTTGCTGCTTTGCTCATTTAGTTATTCACCCAGTAACAATAATTATGACACAAACTAGATTTTGCCCACGGCTACGCCCGCGTGGAATTCGGTTATCGCGCGCTGTTCCCTCGGGAACTGTGCAGTTTTTAGCCTATGCCACTTTCTGGCCCATAATCTCTACGCCATAAATCAAGTCCATCCGTCGCTCCATTTCGACGTGAAAGACGGACAAACACACACTTTCGCATTTATAATATGGATGTCTTAGTTGTCAAAACGACCACACGACACTGGCGCCAACTGGACTGTCGCAGAAAACAATTCTTTGTACTTCTTTGTGTACCTATCTAAGAAAGAAACCACTCTTTTTCTTTAGTTAACCATTACGAGTAAATTTACCCAAAAATTCGCTAATCTTAAGTTTAAAAAAAAAAACCATGAATTATAGAATCAGCTAGCTTTTTAACCGTTTTTGCTTTTTGTTCGAAGATACTGCTAAAATGGCCTTCATTTTGCTGATAACGCGCAGACAAATGGCTCTCGTAGAGCCTTTGTTTGACTCAGGTAAAGGGTTTGTTTTCAAAAGAGACACATTCAAGTAGTTTTGCGTTTATTTATTGGGTATGAGGAACCTTCGTGGTCAACATAAGCTACAATGGACATTCTGTTTACAGTATATTTACAATTTCAGTATCATATAATATAATTCATATCTAGTACTAGAGTAATGCTTTTACGAGTAAATTACTGTATATTCACAATAATTATGAGGACCAATCATCTATACACATACATAGTAACGTTGTACAAAAATCTATGCTATCATTCCTGGTGCTGGGACGTACTTTCCTCGCTTTGGCTTCACTAACAACGAACCCTTTCTCGCTTCTCCTAGCATCGACGCCGCCTTACATTCTGTCACCAGCCACTTTGTTCGCTTGTTCCAACATCGAAGCGTTACATACAGCGTATATTTTAACTTAACACATTTAGATAAGTGTATGATGCGACGCGTCGGTCGCTAGATACAGAAGGCAGACTAAGGAATCGGCTAACATCACATTCATTTCACATTATATACACCATTCCGACTCTCAATTCTATTACAACTTGTACTATATACAAACAATTTAAAATATTAAAAAAATACAATTTTAAATCGCTATAATCTCTATTACTGATATAGGGTTGGAATTAAACAGTTTCGCGTGCGAAATTGACTACAGCCGGCGATCGCAATCTCGCGGCCGTCGGGCCAACGTGCCTGGCCTGTCCAACCCAAGCGCAGTGCTCGATGCCCACATGCACCGCACCGGCGCTGGACCACCTCGCGCGACATACAGACTATCGACAGATCATTGCTCTCGTCATACGACACTCCTACAATTTACAGTAACTCAGTAGGTAAAACTTGATAAATAACTTAAATTACAAAAAATGTAAAAAATAAATTAACACACAGTCCTTGTTCAATGCGTAAGATATTCAACTGTTTCATTAAATCTATTATAAACACACGTCTTACAGGTTATCTTAAATGGAATATATTATGTGGATAGCGATATCTAAACTTTAAACTGCATAAAAATATAGGTAGACGTTTTACATCGAAACTCTATCGTCGCCGAGACGCGTAGCGAAAGCATGGCAGTTAGCACGTGATTCTGCACTCTAACGATTAGTAACAGAAAATATATTTTCTACATTGTAAGCTTAAGGAGGCTCATGAAGCTCGGCGTCAGCGCCGGCGTCGTCTCGAACATATACAGACGGCGGTCGGCGCGGCCGCATGGCGCGGTGGGGCGGCGGCTGGGGCGGCCCACTCCTCGTTAACCTACGTAGTAACATAGCACAGCCATGGTGGCTCCCGGGCGGGCCGGGCTCGGGCGCCGGGCGGCGGGGCGCGGCGCGTGGGGGTATGGGCGGGCCGCGCCGGGGCCTACGACACGGGCGGCTGCGGGCCCTGCGGCGCTGGCGGCGGCTTGGCGCCCGCTGCGGGCAGCTGCGCCAGCGTGTCTTGGCTGGCGTGCGCCCGGAGGTACGTGTTTTCCACCTCGAGCTGGTTGATCCTCTCCATCAGTTCCGCGATGCGCTCCTTCAGCACTTCCACCTCCTCGCGCACCGCGAACATCAGGTGGCTCTTAACCAGATCCTGTAACAAACAAACAGTACTATATTACTATCATGATGCTACAATCCCAATAATGAATGTCAGTGATGGGCAGAGTACAGCCCGCGAAGGGTTTAATCCGGCCCGTAAACGTCGAAATAGTAACATGGCCCGCGATAATTATTATTTTAATCGTCCTACAGTATATAAAATAGAATGGTAAATCTGGCCCCCTCTACTTAAATATCTGTAACATTTTGGCTCTCCATGGAGAATGTTTACCCACCACTGATGTAAGTCTATGTCCCTATATGAAAATCGCGAAAGATCAGGTAACTACCTACATCATACAAAACTTCATAGAAATGTCGAGCAATGTTCAAGACCAAGTAAACAATGTACTTGTTTATTTTTAAAGATTTGGTATCTTGACACGGCAAGATAATGAAGCCGTACGGAACGATAAAACTGATAGCACGCTTTAAAGTACAACTTGAGACCACATACAGTACAACTTGAGAACAGTAAAACCAATCTATGAAGAAAAGCGTTTTGAAGAGACTCCCGTTAATTTGTTAATTTATTTGCAGGTTTTTTTAATCATTATGACTCATGTGGCTGGTAATTTTCATAAACTTTACAAATTTTTGCTTTATATTTAATTGAATAGAGGAATACTTCAATTATTTGTAGTAAGTAGGTATGTAGTAATAATTTCGTAGAATAATCAATGCAAATTATTTTGGAAGAAATAGAAAAGAAAGACAAGTGGCACAGACTCAGCTGTGTCGATTACAAAAAATGATTTTAACGCCTGACCGCCCGCAATCACGAAACTAACGCAAAGCGCTCAACGAAAAATGTGAAAAAAGTTATCACAGCATTCAAATTCTTTGCAACTGCGTAGAGAAAGAGACGTACTTGTGTATCTGGAACGACCACGTAGCAGGCGTCTTTTCGGCCCTTCTGTCTGATCTCGTAGAGACAGGCATCTCTGGGTTGTGAAACAACGTCGATCATGTTGAACGGTGAATTATTTCAGGGTCACTGAGTGCGAGTAAATGCAGTAACTGATAGCTGAACGCGAATGATTACTTCGGTTTCGGTTAAGAGAGGAAGTTGCGCGCGCGCGTCCTAACAGGCGACTGATGGTCTGAGCTCGCGCGCGCCCTATTTTAAAATGGCGGCGCACACGTCACCGCCACGCCACGCGAGCCGCCCGTGCGCCGGCTCGACAACACGCCTCCGATATCAACAGAAGCTTTTGTTTTCTCAATCACTAGGTATATTTTGTATGTTTTACAAGAAATAACCAACGTATAACAAAAAAAAACTACTACATAAAATTGGGAACGAATTTTGTACAGGCTTCTAGTAAACTAAGACATTAAGTGCTATCCAACAAGCGAAGACGACAATAAACAAAGGTATAAATAATGCCGGTGCGTGTCCTGCTGTCCCAAATGTAGCACGTAAAATTTTCCACACAAGTAGTTATTTCAAAAGCGGATTTCAGGCAATATTTTGATAAGCAAGGTGTAAGTGTAAATCATTAGCACTTCTAAAGTTATAACCATATCCGCACGCACCGGTATCTTCAATCGTTTATAAATATTAGTGCCCACTGCCCACGGTACACACTGGTAGTGCTAGGCACAATTAATATTAATTTATATAATTTCGCACTCAATAAAGAATACAAAACGTAAGCAGCAGTGGCCCAAAATAATGAAAGATGATGTCTGCTGTCAAAAACAAGTAGACTATAAAGCAATGAAGGGTCTTCATATTAATAGAGCAATGAAGCTTTGGGAATATTAACGAACAGAAGCATTGAATGACGTGATCCGGGGAGATTCCACTGAACCACAGCGCTGTCCATGTTCCACTAATAATGATCAACATAATAGACAGGAAGAATGCGGATAGTTCTGCCGCCTTTGATGAACGGAGTAAATTAATATTAAATTAAGTATAATATTGACTGTTACAAAGGACTAGGCATATAAATAATTCAATAGCATAGTTCAAGTTCGAGTGCATAAAGATTCCTGTGTGGAATAAAATATGTTTTCCCGCGTAAGACGAAATACAGACGTTTAATTTCGCATTATCCGCCTCTTCAGGTAAATCAGTCATTACGCCCACTGGGAAAAAGTGGAAAAAAACAGTTTTCAGCAAACAATCTTGATTCTCTGACGCGTTTGTGAGTCAAGGCTCGAACTATGATGAGGACCAACCGACTAAAAGTGGTCCGGTGTTATAATTAGAACAAGCTAAAAATAGCTGGGGTTTGATGAGATGCATTTAGCGAGCCCACTCGCGTGGGTGCCGCTGACTTCAATTAGAGGAATCGAGTGCTAAATTGCACCGGTCCACACCGGATCTCGTTCGGAGTGTTGACGATCGCGTCACCACAACCAACAGATTGCCAGAGCGCCAATGGACACATTGATAGAATTTGCAATATCGATTCCTTATTGGTAGCTACTGAAAAGAAACTGCTTCGAAAAGTAGCGAAAACAGGAAAAGGGTAATAAGGCGCAGATCGCTAAGCCAACGACGTAACAATGATAAAGTAAAATGATATATCACACGATAAAACAGTTTTATGCCAGTAGGTGAAATCTGATAACGATACAACACACGAAAAACATGTTTCGGTGTTACGTACGATAACATGTGTTAGGAGTATGAAAATACACAGCAGCATATGTTGTGATTATTTCAATAGAAATCGTAACCTGTCAACAGTGCAGTGAACTCGTCGTTTGCAAGTATTAAGAACGGTGTAGGCGATGATATAATTAGTACAAGGGCGTATGATAACACCTGCCTTATTGTTTTTAATGACAACCAGACAGAAGTAGTTTTCAATGGAACAGGACTACTCTTAGTGAGTTTTATCCAACACTTAACAAACGAAAAACCACAGTATCATTTCCTTAAAAGTATTACATATTTACTACTGGACGGGATGTAGAGTGTGAATGTGATTACCTATAATGAGCTCCTAATATTTCGATACATTTACCGTCATCATTATCACTGGTAGACAAGAATATTGGTAGGTTCTTAAAAGTACACGGTCTTCTTACATCCTGAACAGAATATGACTAATTCAACCGTGAAATCCGTTAAAGAAACTTCGGGTTCTTAATGAATGTGTTACATTTTTCTGGAGTTGATGCTGTTGATGTATCTGCCATTTATTGTTCTAAACCTTAATTGTAGTATGCAACGTTTTAAAGTGTGTAAATGTTAAATTAAGTAAAAATTCGTGACCTAACAACAAGTTTAAACATATCTGTGCAAGATGTACTAGAATTTGTTAAATCAAATAAACATTGAAGATTAAATGTGTTAATGAAGTCAATAAAGATTAGAGGCTAGAAAAACAAGAAATGCGGTTCATAGAAAAATAAAAACAAATATTTTAAGCTTTCTGTTATTGTTGGATTTATCACTAATACGGCATTAACCACAAATAACTTGATTAACGATACAAACACGCGATCCAAGGCAAAAAAAACAGGTTAAGTTGAATACGTAAACAGTTCAAAACAAAGTTGAACCGGCCGTAAGTTTTAATTATATTAATAAATGACATCATCTTTATTAAAGCAGTCAGCCGGTGCTTAAACGCGTGCGAGTGAGAAGCAAAACAAAGCCATTATTGGAATACGAATTAGGATGCCGCGATGAATTCGGTAGAGTCGATTGATGTTTTGTTATTGTAGGCTCAGTTTGTGCTGGCATATCAAGCAGCTGTGTAGGCTTTTCTATAGATATTGATTAGAAACAAATATGTTAATTGCCCATTATTTTTGAATAAATAACATATATGAACTCTCTAATGTGACAACTACAAATTTTTTTTTCTTTAGCTAAGCACGGTAACTTGGTAAGAAGCCACGCCGTTTTAATAATAAGAAACAACAACGCGGTGCCCGCCTGGCTGGCACCACACCACAGGTCGCACAAATATTTAAGTGCGTCTTTTTTGTAAGCCTTAGATAACTTTTGAAGGTTTTGAATAGATGACTGTAGCACGCCACATGTTTAACTTTCGAACTTAAGCTTTTTTGTTTTGTATGATCCACGATGCAAAATTGAAAAACAACTGGATGCAAATACAGAAGCCTATATTGATGATTCAGGTTTGATATCAAGCAAAACCGCTGTCCGAATACATGTTGTTCAAATAATGAGCGCATTGCTGAAATATGCGAGTATTTACAATAATTTAATAAATAGACATTTGCTCGCGCACTACAATTGCGCATCGGTCTAAAGTTTTCCTGCAAACATATGATCAAACAGTACTTTAAAAACAACGTGTGAAAAAATAAATTGTTACGCGAAAACCGCACACCTATATAAACTCCGTTAAATCTTTTGTGCGGTTGAAAAATGAATTCTATAAATATTCATGATATTCATAATTTGCATTTGGTTACAATTGCGAATTGAATTTGTTCCGTTTTGGGAATCTATGAATACCAAACCATTTTCGAAGCCCAGCTATGTAAAATTTATAAAGAAAACAAAATATGCTGAATCAGTACCGCTACGAGTAAACATATAAGGGGTTATCCATAAAGTACGACACACATTTAGGGGGAGGGGGGGGGTCAAGCGGTTTGTGACACAGGAACAATATAATTGCAAATTTCATAACTATACATGTGACAAGGGGTGGGGGGTCTTTAAAAGGGTCAAAACTAGTGTGACGTACTTTATGGATGGCCCCTAATTGTATTTTTTTAAACAATACCGTAACTTTATTGTTCAAAACAGCACCAGACAATCTTATCCGTTTCCTCATGTTTCTTTAATGATCCATTGCGTGAACTATTATCATGAAAACAATTTAAATGAAAAGGTAAACATGTATTGACGTTGCGCGTTATCTTGGAGATAGCGACCGTCAGACAAACAAGTTACAAACGCAGAGGTCATATGAACTGGTAATCTGGCATAGCGGGCTGACTCGCTGACCCCCTGATTATTGCGATGGTCTCACCTAGAATTTCTTCTCAACAATGACTAGTTCGCGGAGAAGACATGCAGATTATTGCAGATTATCAGAAATGTTACCAGCAAAGTAAGATTTTGTGTTTTTGTAGCATTTTTGCATACAATGTAAAGTAATGCGCACCGCTTTAAAACTCGTTTCCCAATTGGATATTACGATTCAAGACATAATTTATGCAATGACGTCAACTTAGCGTCCCATAAAAATTAAATATGATATTTACAATTAAACAAATATTGTTAAAAGCGATGTGATTTGGTTCAGACCACTGAAGGCTTAATCAAGTATTTAAATGTTAAATAATCATTAAGTAATTACGAATAACTTCGATATTCCCGGCGTCTCTACAATGTGTGGCTTCAAGTGGATAGGTACTGAATTGACTGATAAGTATACGGAAGACTGAGGTCGATACGATTTTGTGGCTGTTGTTTACTGAATTTAAACAGCGAAGCTGTTTATTATCAGGCCCCTGTTAGCGTTGGCGATTTGATGGATACGATAAAAATAATCTGTATTTGCGTGGTCACTGGGTAGTCTTCCATTTTTTTTTATCTTGTTTCAAGCGATAGAGTTTATCGACAAAAGATTTGAGAATTAAGTATGGAATATTTCGGAATATCTTAATATCTTGTTTTTAATCTAAAAAAGTTTAAGTCATTTATTGATGAACAGTCACCGACCTTCGGTCTGCGTCACGAAATGATATCGATCCAACATCTTAATATTATATTCGGTTTCTAGTCTTTAATTAATTTTATCTACACCCATATAGTAAATCCTCCATTATGCGTTCAAAAACCAGATTACAACCAGCATTACAACATTGGATTCTATTATGAACACGGCTGTATCGTATAATGGTAATTACGATACAGAAATCTGGATCGTAATGAGATTTCACACATCATTACAGCACCGGGGCGCGCCGCGCCGCGCGCACAAGCTGCAGCAGGTCGTCGCGCGCGCAGTGGGAGCAGCTCGTGGGGCAGACTACTACCTAGTTTTCGTTAATGCAGGTCATTCTCAATGGTTCTTAAGGACTCCTACTACGATACAGTTGCATAAATAACTATTAAAAACTAAAACAAAGTGCAGGATTAGATCGTGACGGCTTTAAGTCTCAATTCCAGGATAGGTCTCGATAGCACAAACGTGACAGTTTCATTACAGTGTTAGAGATTTGTTTTCCCAGAACTCCGCTGCATTTCGTGGCTTGAAATGGCTTCGTGCTGCGATTTTGATCTGGCGCGTGCCGTGCGCTCTCACAGTGACTCTTGGTTGCAACTAATTCGTTGCCTGTTCTCGATATCGGCTAGGCGACCGATTTACGACAGTCTCTGTGTATTAAAAGCTTTATCTCATCGTGGTCACATCAAATTCGGTTGGATTATCTGGACAGCACGTGTCTCCAGACCAGAGGCACATCGAGGGCAGCTTTCCTTCCGTGTCTATTCTTGTTCGGGTGAGCCCTGTCGGGTCACGCCTGACTCATGCAAATCAAGTACACAATGAAGAAATTAGCATGCTGTGGCGCGTCAAACAAATGAAATGTACCACACGTTACTTTTTATAAACAAAAGCCTACTTCCGACGCAGTTTCAGGCGTATACATTTTTACGCGTTAACCAATGCTAACGTTGGTAATCGAAGAAACGTAAAAAAAGTTCAAAGAGCGAAATTCAAAGCAGGCTTGGACATAATCAAACAAAATTTTGTTTGTACAGATGTGTGGAAGTGGGTCAGTGGTGTGAACTATGATTGCTCCGACGACGATTCGCCAGTAAACATAATTCGAGTGATGTAACACGAAAACTCTTTCGAAACGAATGAGTATCTCCGAATTTCAGACAGCGAAAATCGGTGTAGATTTAGTGCTTCAAGGCCATCTAATTTATTGTTGGCGAATTATAATTTACAGACTTGACGTTTTATTTATAAAGTGGATAGAAAACTATTTTAAATTGTTGTATATAATTAAGTGAAAAATTAATTTGAACTGCCAATTACAATAGAAATAAGTTAGAACAAAACGCAGGGCTTGACAAGATTCATTACGATAGGGATAAGTATATATTTTTACTGTCAGTCAGACCCAGAATCGTATTAGCAACGTGTTAGTGAGAAAAGTATTGCGCTGATAAGTACTGTTTGCGTACCTACACATTTTATAGTCTCATCTACCTGTTCGTATCTTATGAAATGATCACAAGTTTATTGTTATTGCACTCATCAGCTGATTGTAAAATAAATTATGATAGTTAGAAGTCATTAATTAAATTAAGCATAGCATGGTACTAGAATAAACAAATAACAACTAAAACGCAATCGCTCAGTGAAGAAATTTTGATAGGTAAAATTTTGTGTGGAAATTGCAAACGTTATGCAAGTAGGGACTAAATAGGGAGTGATATAAAAATACTGGGCTGTCTTAGGGCGGGATTGAGGTCAATCGCTTGAGGCCATCTGCGGCTAATTATAGAGGATGCGAGAGACCGATAGCGTACATAGATGAATCTCAATTGCGAACGCGAATGTAGGGTAGCGAGGAGAAAATTAGTGTTAATAATGCAGTAGTTATTTGCGGATGTAGATAACGAACTTCAGAAATAATATATGACGTACTTTACAAAGGGACTCAGTTTTAAAGCATTCTTAAAAAAATGATTATATAATTATTTTGATTTATTATTATACCTCCTTGATATAGCAGTTGCTAATAACGAGAAACTGAATTGATTCCATAAAACAAGACGGAGACTGCTACTATGGTATGAAGTCTACAGAAAGAAACATCAGCATTAATGAAATCAAAAACCATAATCTGAATAAGACGCAGTCTCACATAGATTATAGCAGCGATAAGTCTTGTATTTGACAAGTTCTCATGGGAAGTTGAACGAAGAGACTCCGCACTCCAGATCAGGATGTGAAAACAAAAAGCTACGTAACTTATAATAATGCTGTACCGTAACGCCGTGCATTTCCCGGATTAACCAGAGGAAGTCATTAGAGAGTCAACCAGCGCCGCCCATTAAATAAAGGTGTTATGTAGCTTCATGACTATTGCAAATACAGTTGATTCTCTAGAGATTGTGCTAGAAACTATTCATGAATTTAAACAAAATGCGCTTGTAAATAAGGCCTTAGAGAAGTACAAAGAAAATGTGCTAAAACTTCCGCACTCATCGAGATCTTTGAAAGATCTTGACGCATGGAGCTGCATATAAAGTGGGCTGTCTATGGAGGCAATTGGACACGGTACCATTAGAGCCGGTTGGTAGTTCCCAGAATTCCTTGTATCGAGCGCAAGCGGAACCCTTGCGGCCGACTGACATGGCACGGCAAGCTACGCTACTCCAATACCCACAACATATTGTCATCGAAAGTATTCAGCACATGCTTTCTACTAGATGTCTATCTCGCTTGTCATAGGGTTTCAATAGAAAGAAGCACATTACGAGTAAATGATATGTCGCCTTAAACGGCCATTCTACCTAAATGCGAGTTATTTTCTTAATGGTCAAGAGAGAATCTTCGTCGATTTGAGCGATTCGCGTTGGGTAAAGTAGCACAACAGCCCCGATAGCAACATCGCTAATGGGTTCCATACGTCATTGTAGCCGGCTGCTTCTTATAGACATTTATTGCATGTGATTTCCTTCATTTATGGTCAATTGTGATAATGGTCGGCGGCAGCGGAAAAAGGGTTTTGCTGATGACGCGCGTAGGAAAGATTATTCGCATTATCGAAGTACTGAATCGACAATAGTTCCTATCGTTGGTGAGGAGTCACGCATGTCGCGTGGACTTATAAGGGCATTTGTCACTTTATCATCAAGAGTTAGTTTCCTATGCTTGATTTTGATCTGTATTTTTAAATAGACGTAAGATAGGTGTTACATACCATAGCTTGCTCGATCTTGTTGTCGATGGCCACCGCGCTGGTGCCCGATGCGCTGTAACAAACAGAAAACATCTTTTAGACTTCGCTTACAAAGAAAAAAGGCATTATTTGCGGATCGCTATTGTATTAGGCGTGTTTATTTACGCAAGTTCAAACTTTAATCACACAAGAATGCGTGAATAAATAGTTTACGGGCTTACGTATTACGAACATAAATGAAAACATTACAATTACCGTTTCAATTTTCACGCATTTCAATGCAATTGCAGAGGTCATGCAAGGATGAATACTTATTGCGTTTTAACCAGGTCCACGTATAAACATAATAGATAATGAAAGGCTTGTCGGTTAATTTGTAGGATAGCTTCCGAGTAACTCGCGGATGATTACCTACGTTCAAGCGTCGTAGCGGGTAAACATTGCCAAAGCAACGACCCGGTGAACCAGCTTGTTTGTAACACTATCTACAAACAATGAAGTGTTCGGTTTAAATAGGGCAAGACCTCTATTAATACTGCATTGGGTTGACTCAGTGCACATTATAAGACGCTAAATGCACATAAAGATAAAAAAAATATACATGTAATTATACTTCTATTTTTTTCGTTCTATCTTGGTCACTCACTAGCCAGATGTGAGATCGAGATGCTTGACCCACAAACCTGCCCCCTGTACCACAGAAATTACAAGTGCTACAATTCTACAAAATTGTTACGTTTTACTAAGAGAAACTTAACAATTTTGTAGCATTGTAGCACTTGTAACTTTTGTGGTACAGGGGGCAGATCTTCAGGCACTAATTGAAAAATTGTTGACGACGTACAATACTAGGTACGAAATTAGAAATTGATTATTATAGGTAAAAATCAATCGGCTATTCGCCGGCAATTACCATCTACGTTTATAATTACCTAACCAACAAAAAGTTGGAAAACCCCCGACTGTCACTTCAAAGCTCAATATCTCAAAAACGGCTGAACCGATTTTGATAAAAACATATCTAGGAACCATCACTAGAAAACCTGCTTTCAATAAAATAAAATAAAACCGGCCAAGAGCGTGTCGTACACGCCCAGGATAGCCATTACGAAAAAATCAAATAATATATTTGTTGGGTTTCGTTGTTGGTATTACCCTAAATAATTTAGAATTAATTTGTAGCCACTTGAAATCATCCCTATCTCCCTTCCTTTCACCCATGCACACGTGTAGATCGTGTCTTCTCTGTCACACAACCGTGTGATATCTACGCAACAGCAGCGCCTCTAGCGGCCGTAAAAGACGGCTCTCTCTTCAATTTGCAACGATTTCGATACGAGCTGCTGTGCGCGTGCTCTCATGAAAAAATCTATTTAAATCTCTGAAAACCCGTGTAATATCTACGAAATATAGCTATAAATCCTTCATAAACTGTCTGTGTGTGTGAAATAAAAAGCGCTTTTGGACATTGGTGCGGTGATCGAGCTTTGGCAAGTGGCTCCAGTGCAAGCACGAGGGCAAGGACTTCCTGCAGTATTTTACATGTAAGTGTGCATGGTTTTCCTTATACTCCTTCAGGACAGCTGCTTTTCATCGTCCTGGTCAAGCTCCAAAAACAGCTGCCCCTTTCCTTAAGCATTAAGTGGCTACAATTGATAATAGGTTGTCTTTCTCTGAACCCTTATATATACAGTCCACTCCCCAAATCCAACAAGCACTAGGTGACTGAAAAGCACAAGGAAAGTGCACCGCCAAATATTTCCCTTTTCCCACTTTGGTGTGATATGAATACAAAAATAAATAAAAAATAAGATTCGCCACACCAATATTTCTAAGGATTTCGTATTGTGTAGGTACTGAATCTTCCAAGTTTAGGTATATTTTATTGGCCGCCATAATTTTCCTTTTCCACTTTACGTGTATGGGAAGTACCCTTAACAATTTTTTTTTTACTTTTTTTTATTGTACCACTGACGGCGTGACTGATATGTATATTCATGTCAAATTACAGCTTTCTAGTACTAACGGTCTCTGAGCTTACCCGCGGACAGACAGACGGACAGACATGGCGAAACTATAACGGTTCCTAGTTGACTACGGAACCCTAAAAACCGCATTCAAATCGGTCCACTTGTTTAAGAGCTACGGTGCCACAGACAGACACAGACACACATAGCGGTCAAACTTGTAACACCCCTCTTTTTGCGTCGGGGGTTAAAAATAAATAAAAGCACCGTTATTAGTCGATTCAGCAGAAACGTAAGAATGTTGAGCTAACAGAAGAAACAGTAAATTTGCAATATGTTACGGGTAAAACACGCGGGCGGCAGCCACGTGCAACGCAAGTGAGATGACGACACAGCCTACTTAGCGGCGACTGTGAAGCCGATTACTGTCAACTATCGCTGACTTACCCATTATGATCCAATCTGGTTCGTGTAATCGTCCGGTAGCCAGTATGTGGCACAATGTACGGCAAACGTACTTGACTTTCTCCCGTCAGATTCCGTGTCGCATCAATGAGGTGAACAACACAACTAAACTTGAACCCATTGGAGCGTTGTAAATGAGCGCACGGCAGCAGATCGATTGCGACCGGTCCACTGATGAACTCTCTGATATTGAATAACGCTAACAGACCGCACGAGCAAGACCGCGAGCGCGGCTGACAATGGCTTCCACCAACATTGTCACCTCTAACTCTATATTCTTATTATGCAACGCATACATACATGTAAGTGACACGTAATAAAATATAGTGACTGTAAAAAACAATTTCGCAACTAACTGGAAGATTAACTTCGAAAGTATACAGGGTGAGAATTAAAAAAAAATCGGCTTTCTCTAAGCGGAACTGGGCGAAAACAAGTTTTTGTATTATTTGAGCGATTACGCAAGTTCGTTGACAAAATTGTTCGCGGTGGCGTGGTGTACATGAACAACTTGAAACATAAGGAGGCGAAACGAGTGAAGCGGAGAAAGTATTCGGAGGCGACGACGCTCCGCGAAGACCACATCTTGATAATTAACCGCTGAAACGGATGGATCACATCTTCTTTCGTCAGCTCTTTGTGAAATGACAGTTGTAAAATTTTGACTGACGTGACTTTCACGAGCATGCCACCAAATATGTTGCCAAATATAACTCGAGACGTCGGACTTCACACGTGTCAGTCAACTGAACCGGCTTGGCAACAAAGAACACTTGCTAAGCTCATGTTTAAAAACAGTCATCCCCGAAAATAACCTTTCAAGACAATATTGAATCGTTAAATACTCGTTGAGGTGAAATAAAGGCACTAAGTTGAAATAAATTGGAGAAAACTCTCGAATTTAGCGCGGCCGCGTGCAAGGCAAAGTTCACGAATGTGGCAAACACTGTTAGGTAAATACGAGATGCAAACAAAGAAGAAGAGATATCAGCTTTTATGTCTCCACACACGTGCGTGTTTGTTTATCAACTTCATTACATTCGTGAAGACGTTCAGACAAAGATTCCAGCGCTGGTCTTGTAAAGATGTTTACGACCCTTTCATCGCAAAGAACAAAAAACAGCAGCAGTTAAATGCCTCATTTTAATCGTTGCGCTGTCATAATAGCGTCTGAAACAGCATCTGCCGAAAGTAATCGCGTACGTGGCTCAGTGTTTACAAAACTAGTTATTGAGGAAACCGTTTGTTGAGAAATACAATAATCGGGTTCTTGGTTTAGCAGGCGAAGTGAGAATTGAGTAACAAGTAAATGCATCGACGCTGTGAAAGATGCAAAGGCGTTGGGACAGAGTTGGAAAGAAAACATCAATAAATTATTAATTTATCGTCTTATTTACCAATCAGTGTCTCGAAAGAAGCCTAAATCACGTCACCAACTGAATTGAGTTATTATTGGTGGATAGAACTGTTGAACTTTTGAAATTAATTTTACATACAATAATATTTTTCAAATAATTAATCTGTTAACTTCCAGTCAAAGTCAATAACCCTGAACATATAAAGATACCACGCGTTAAGAAAAATGGAATAAACATTGGCAATTTTAATTTTGGCGTATTTAAATTGGGATATTTAGACTACACTCTGCATACTAAACTGAATGAAGATTAGAAAGACAATCCTTTCGACATAAAGGTTGCTTCCGTGACTCACTGTTTTAAAGACAATAGACTCGGTACACGTGACTGGTGGACTGAATTACAATAAATTAACACTTTTTAACTAGATTACCTTCAAGTTGTCGATTTACCTACACTCACAGAATTCTATTTCCAAGTAATCAAAAATGTAAAGGTTGCAAGATTGTTTGTTTGAATCATTTAGTTAGGTTAGGGTGTAAGTATTAATTTAAAACAACATTTTGCAAAGGCTCGTGATTCAAATGGTTTAATTATTCCATGTCTGTGAATCTTAATTGTTGTCGGTGAAACTATCGTACCAGCTACTAACTCAGCTTGGGTTTTACGGCCGACTCAGTTGCATCAAATTGCGAGCGTAACGATATTGCCGCCGTCGTTTTATTAAGTGATAATAGTTGTTAAGCGATTGTACCAACGATTCAATTGCTGGTCGTGACCATTGAGTGTCCCCTGTCACACACGACCGGCGTGCGATCATACAGCGTGGTAACAGATTATCGCAGGTTTATCGTATGCCTGCGCCAGCGTTAGTGGTATGTATTGTTATATTATCGGGTGGCGAGCGGCGAGCGCAAGGTCATCGAGGGGAAATCGACGGTGTAGAGTGGTGTCGACATACTTAGCTGGCGCCACCGTCGCGGCTACCGCTGAGATCATTACATCTTACTTGCACACACATTTCGTAATACAGTTAAGTGTTTCCTTTCAATTGCTCCGGAAGATTGGAATTTAATTATAAATTTCAAATCATTTATTCAGTTAATAGGTCGCAATGGGCACTTTTACACGTCATTTTTTAAACTACCAGCGCTTTCGGAAATACCATCATTGCCCAGAAGAATGCGCCGCAAGAAACTAGGCAGAAAGACATTTTTTCAAAATAAAATACTTAAAAACTACAGTATACAATTCTGAAATATAAATTCCAGGTCAAGTAACAATTAAGCTTTTGGATTCCAAAGGCAAGCTCACGTCTGCCGCCCCTAAAGTTAGCTCACACGCACTCATGTCATGCTCTGAAAGCAGAGCGGTACCAAGGGCAGGGTATTGCTTCCGTTTCCATAAGCTCTATGGGATCGTCTTGGGAACTTAAAAATATACAAGTTTAAAATCCATAAGCTTAACAATATACAGCCTTAAATATAGCAAGGGGATGTATACAGTCCCTGAGCTAATAATAAAATTACTATAGAGCAAGGGGATGTATAAAGTCCCTGAGTTAAAAATAAAATTCCTAATCTAAATAATTCAGAGATGTATATAGTCTCCAAATAGTAATTCTATTATAGTAATATAGAAATTCTTAAGTCATTGTTTTGGTAACAAGTTCTGAGCATCAAAGTAACGATGTTGATTGCTGAAATGTAAACAGCCTCTAGCAGGCGCCAAATCCCATTTGAATTGAAACTGTAATCACGCAGAGGAAGCCTAAAATGGCGGCTTCACGTGGCAGTAGTGTTAAGCAGCAGTGTGGGTGGTACGAGGACAATCAAAAGAATCGGTCACAAAAGACATTAATAGGACACCACGGGAACGAACGAAGCACACTCAGTGCTTGTCACGCGAAACGGTCACGCCATGTTGCCCTACGATTTCAAAAACACTGCGACTCAATTACCAACGCTCTTAACATTAAAGTTAAAGGTTACAAAACTGTAAAAGTAAGAGTAAGAATTGTACCTAGTCAAAGCAAATAAGATAACACCGGTAATGCGTTCATTAATAATATTACGCTTGTCTAGCTAGATTCTAACAATGCCGCGGTTGAAATCAAATTAGTCATCCTCGCATCCTGTTCGAGGTTTCGGTTGAAACGTGTGTCTGGGAAGTCAAGGGGGTAGAGTAGCCATGTATGAGAATACAATTTGTGTTGTTTAGTACAACCGATCGATACAGCACTCAGACGATAGAGCCACCTAGGTTCAGTAGAAGGCGCTGACGTCAGCCAATCGCAGTCGTTTGTCTAGCTGCAGCCAGCCACGCTGCCGGGGAACCTTCACCGACTTACCGGCCCCGTAATTAGCTATGCACTGTGAGAACCTTCACAAACAGGGCGGTGTACTATTCCACAGACCACACTGTCAATGTAACTTGTGGAAAAAGCTGCAATGCGTCAAGTGACCGTGCCATTGCGGTCGGTAGAAGCTTAAGGTTAAGTACTCACACAGGGTAAAAGTAGTCAATATACTTGACGACCACTTCTCGTAGCAGATCTTGCTTGTTCATGATGGAGGAGTAGCTGGCACTTATAAGTTTAGCTTGCATGGCGTCAGTTTTGCCAATGAGTTGCACGTGGCGGGACTTGCGAGTCCCCGTGGAAGGGCTTGAGGGTGCCGTTTTGCTAGTGACCGTTGAGTGTGTATGAATAAATGAAACTTTTGAACGGGTTTTGCGGTAGAAGCGCGAGCGAACGGATCGACGCGTTGCGGCGTACTGGGGCCGGGCGGTGCAGGCGCGCGGGGGGGCGGCGCGCGGGGACCGGCGGAGCAAGAGGCGCGCGCACAGCTCTACCTACTACGGGCTACGATGGCGCCTCCGAACACCTAGGCAACGCTTTGAGACACACCCGCCGCACTTTAGAACAAGTATAAATCTGCTACCGCCACGAACCTCGCCACTTCACTTAACATCGGAGTACTTAATTTGAATGATACGATCGTTAAGTTCAAGGCTGACCAGATTTGGGAGCTGTTTTTGTGCGAATCACTCCAACAGTTCTATTTATAAAGAAAATTAGAACAGTTAAAATTAGTAATACAAACTAATTACGCTTTACCAAAATAAGCTGACCTTAATTATCCGCCAAACAGAAAGCTTGAAAAATATACGCCTAAAATAAGTAAACTAAATTCTTATAATAACACTACTGCAGAAACGGTGAAGTTAAACTCTTTCATCTCGGTCTAAATACGTCCCACTGCAGCGCACAAGCCTCCTCTCAGAATGAGAGGGCTTGGACCGTAGTTCCCACACCGGACCAGTTCAATTTGGAAACTTTACACACAAACTAATTTCTTCGATAGTATGTGCAGTTACCTCACAACGTTTTCCTTCTCCGTAAAGCTCTGAATGGTAAATTTGGAATATAATTTCACACAAATTCCGAAAATCTCAGAAGAGCGAGCCCAACCTCGAACCCACGATCCTCCGTTGGAGAGCCCGCAGGCCGAACTACTAGGCTGCCACGACTTGTTTACTATTTAATTTTACTACAATGTCAATTTTTTATTGAAGATACCTACTTTTGTACTAAGATTTTTATTTGTAAATTAACTCTTTACAAGGAATCATTTGACCCCCTCCCGTTCTAGTCATTTTTACAATACCAATGGCTACCTTCAAAAAGCGAGTGTATCTACCATTTCTTGCAAGGCCGGCAACGCATCTGCATCTGCATCTGTCTACTATTACATAAATAAACTCTGTAAAGATAATCATGACTATCTTAAAGGCAGGATCAATGAATCGGCTAGACAAGTGTCATCAAACAATTGTAGAGCTAACTTCCGCATATTGTCTAACTCGGGGCTCGTTTCGCGCAAATCTGACAGATCAAGTGTCTCCCTCCACCACCTCAACTCAGCTGCAACTCAACTAATTGCAGCCGACTGAAATGCAAATAAGCATCAAGCCGATAAGACATTGTTTGCAGACACAATAGCAAATTGACAACATAATTCGCAGCTACGCATTTGCATAGACCTAG
The DNA here is from genome assembly GCF_025370935.1 of Choristoneura fumiferana. Classification (NCBI taxonomy): domain Eukaryota; kingdom Metazoa; phylum Arthropoda; class Insecta; order Lepidoptera; family Tortricidae; genus Choristoneura; species Choristoneura fumiferana. The sequence goes on from NC_133489.1 coordinate 5,418,383, forward strand.
GGCAGTGCCGATCTCGTGCTAGTTTCTTGGCGTCATTTCAACGCCGCTATCTAAACTGAATCAAGATTCGAGTATTTGGTAAGCCGTGTTGACATGTGCTTGTTTGTTTCGAAATTCATATTATATCATTATTATTGCGCTAAACAAATAAAGATGTTATCTTTAACGAGGTGGTTATTTCTTGTCTTTACTTTGTATACATATCTGGCTTAGCGGTTGTGATATTCTCGTCGTAGGCGCTCATCTGGTTGCCGGTTGGTTATGTGGTCATAGTAAAGATACCTACTATGATACTGAATATCATTAATGGAACAAACGTGGATTAAACAGAGCATTTGTTTTTATTCGTTGTAGCGAATGAGATATTAAATTGACCTTGGCAGTTTGTAAGCCGAGATAGCTATTAATGTTGTGCAGAGAATGTAGTAACATAAACATTTTGATAGTTTAACTTGTTCACCTCGTCCACTCATTAAACACTCGTTTTTTTAATAACCTAATTCAGATTTTTTTATGATGGTAAAACATAAATAAAAGAACCTCGAAATTATGTTTATATAAGTGTTTGAACCATGTACACATTATATTACATTAGTAATGTTTAAGAGGATCATAAAGTAAAACCGAAAAGTGGCATTTAACTGATTTGACGGTGACTACTGTTCCCAACCCCTATACTTAAGCTAAGTTTGAACATTTTTCTTTTGAAAATATTTATTGCTTAGAAATTCATAATGATCGACATTAGTTTTGTATCAAAAAACACTGACATGATTAAGTTAATTGAACACATTGAAAAAATCGAAACGCACAAACCTTAGTGTTAACGATGATGGATAAAACTATTTTTTTTTTTTTCAAAATTGGTCGAAATTTAGTTAGCTGGTAGAAATTATTGCCGTTTGTAGGTATGAGAAACCGTGTCTACTTAATCCTCTTAACAAAATTATTAGTTGTCTAGATTAGATGTGTGTATACTACAACACGTCCAGACAATTATATCTATCGGTCACGATACTAACTCACTATTGTTTTCACGCTTTTTTATGACACACTGCACCTTGTTTAGCAGAGCCTGTTATATTACGTATGAGCCGTATTTAATGTCACTCAAATCGCAATCGACGATAAATTGTGCATCAAGAGGTAATTTGGCATTTCTATGTACCGTTGTACCCTGAGTTTATCTCTCCGATTTCAACAAAATTTGGAAGGTAGACTCAGTCCATGATTCCGAGCTGAAAAAACAGGGTCTCCAGATGTGTCCCCAAAATATTGTATGTATGTAAACACTTTATTTTACAAAATAAGTAAACAAACGCAGATGACAAACAATAAAATATATGTACAAAGGCGAACTTATCCCTTTAAGGGATCTCTACCAGTCAACCTTTGAGTGGATGAGAGGAGCATTCAGTCAGGGACAGACAAAAAGTGAGTTTAATGTTGTATGGATGTGTCCGTTTTGTTACGAAAATTATTAAGAAAAATGTGTGACAAAACGGACACACACATCCATACAAAAACAATTTTGGGGACACATCTGGAGACCCTGTTTTTCCAGCTCGGAATCATGGATTGAGTCTACCTCCCAAATTTTGTTGAAATCGGAGAGATAAACTCAGGGTACAACGGTAGATAGAAATGCCCAATTATGTGTGAAGTGTTACACATAAATCTAAAAAAAGGCGCACATGCCAATGCAATACTGTCATAGAAATATCCCCATATTATTTAATGTATGTATATTTAAAATATAATTTTATTTAACGAGCTTGCATCTAAATTAGCTCTGTCAGCGTTAGCGCAGAAATTTGGCTGATTTTATCCATAATTTGTCGCGTTGAAAGACACCAAACTAATGATTATGACGACGGAAATACAGAAGCGAGTCCAATAGATCAAGATCATTCTTGGCAGGGCCATACAATAATTACCGAACCTGCGCTAAATAAAGAGGTAACTAAATTCATATACATGGTGTTATCAAATTCTTCAGGAATATTTCATTCGGTTAGTTCGAACGATCGCCCCATGTAAAGATTTTCAACGGAATTCTCGGTTCAAAGTGTACTCACGCTTCGATGGGGTAACTAGACAAGACATCCATCAATGTATGGAAAGATTTTTTTAAACACAATTAAAAACATATTTACAGGGATGTTCAGTCAAACGAACCCAATTATCTGCTGAAGGAATCCGGAAGAATTTGAAAATACCTTTTGTAAACTCAAAGAGAATATAAGAATGCAACTTCGTGGCGCGGTGTCTTGAGAAGGCCACTTTTAATATACCTAAGGATCGCCTGACGAGGGAAGCTGTTGTATGTAGATACTTACAATATCACTATGGGAACGAGTAAAAGAGACCCAAGAAAGATTTATCAATTAATGGAAATGAAAGAAATGACCTAAAGTGACCAGATCCTGTATTTGAATCATTGCCTCATTAGTGTGCAAGTATCATCAATTGAGATTTCCGCCAGTACCGCACTAAACTACAGCTAATGCAGTTACGAGACACAACTAGGCGTATTAAGGGGAAATTCAAAGGTATTCGCTCTTAAAAATAGTGTACCTACTTCTAAAATCGTATCGTATTAGCAAATATTTGCATTTTGTGCATTGAATTTGAAAATTGAAAGGCCGTTTAAGTTTTAGGTTTTGATGAATGCTTCAGTCAGATTAAAAATATTCTAATACGAGACGTAAATTATTGCATTGCAGTTAAAATTCTTTCTGCAGTGACGAGTTACGAATATGAAACAGCTTAATTATCGCATTTATCCATTAAAAAACATAAAAAAGTCACATTAGCAAATCTGGAAAGTTAAGCCGGTGCAGTTAATTATGTCTGAAAAATACTTTTGGAGTTTGATAATATTGTCTGCAGTAGATTTTAACTGTGAGACAGTCCAGCGTCATTCAAATAAGTTTTAAATGTCGTGTTCAATATTAATAATTAAGTAACAGATTCACCGAATAATAAAGCAGTTGCAGTATACCTACGTGATTATGATTATGTACAATTTTATAAAATGAAATCCAAGGTTAGGCATCAGTTCGATTTGATTACTTAATGTCTTTGTTACATCAGTGAAATAGTAAATTTAAAATGCATTTTTAATACCGGGCAACGTTGAACGAACGTCGATATCTCCAAGGTTTCATCGATCAGCTTGCAAGACGGACAGCGAACGGTGACTAAGGCCTTCAAACATATTTTTGAACGTCTGCTAGTACATGTATGGGACCCAGTATTACAAAAATCAAAGTCGTTGTAAATAATCGAGTCAGAAATAGTAGCTTATCAGTAATAAGCAGGAAACGCAATTAACGATTTGCTAAAACAACGATAATGCGCAAACCTGTGTAATAGTCGTAGCAACAATCACGTAATCCATATTGTCAAGTGGTGATATTGACTGGTAAGATATGACATGTGTAGATAGTAAGGACAAACATGATAAAAACAACAATCTTTTGTCATTTAATAAAATAATCAAAGCAGTGGTTGAGAATAGGTGGGATGAAAAAATAATTAACAAGCTTAAAACTTACGAGCACCACGTGTTTCTGCGCCCGAAAGGCGATCGGGATTGTTCGGTAGTGGTTGTTTTCGGGTGTACGTCAGAGGGTAAGCTCAATTTGAGGCCTGCAATAGATTTGCGTCGTTTGGCAGCGAGAGCGCGCGACGCGAGGTCCGAGTCATGTGCCTGCTCGGGAGTGGTGGTGGCGCTGGAGCATGTCCGCAGGTGCGCCTGCGCAGTCGCGACTTGCAAGAGTTTGCTAGAGAGACTCCGCCGGCCGAGGGCCTCGCACGTAGGGCACTTGCCGTCCTCCATGGGAGTCCTCGTGCGTCCGTTCCGGCCACGCCGCGGACACTGAGCGCGTTTGGCCTCCGGCGGACGTGGTGAATTAACTGATGTCATCCAACGAACGACACGCGTGCGACTACTCTTGCCGTACTAAGAAGTGGGACCGCGTTCAGTTCGGACTCGGAATCGATCGATAGATGACCGAAATAGGCTTAACGCGATAAAAGGAGCGCGATAAGGGTGTAGGTGAGGTACACGCAAATAAGTGTATTGACCTAGACGTAGCACGGCTTCGCGTCGGCCTCGGCGGGCGGCCGTGCGCGGGCGGCTCGGCGCAAGCGACTGCGGTCTTCGCTACAAGCACCCCGCCGTACAGCGTAATCCGAACGTTACAAGATATCGATATTTGCGGTGAATAATACCTACAGCACCCCGCCCTGCGTGTGTCACATCGTGTGACGAGGTCATGCGACGGTAGGTGCCATTCTCACATTCCGCTGGAACACATCCAGGTGGCTATTATAAATAATCGGTGGTTAGTATTTTTCCTATATTCTGCTCTTGAGGCCAATAACTCAAAGCAATAAATATCTGCCCAAGATATTAGCCTATTATTTCTTTTAACGCATTCAACTGCGGAAAACATTGAGAGCAGCGATGTGTTGGTCTCGTAAATAAACTGCTTCGGCCCAGCTTGCGCAAGCGGAGGCCGTGTTTCAGCATTTGTTTTGCAGATTTTAGCCCATCTAATTCAGTACAAGGCCATTTGTTTCTTTGGAATTACTGTTATTTCAGGACACCCAGGACGGGCATCATCTTAGTCGTAGTTGATGAATTACGAGACGCATTTGTCACTTTATATTCGCACCTGAAATATACCGTTACCTAAATATATTTTCTCATCTGACTAAAGCAGGTTGCCAATAATATGACATACTGCATAATGCTTAGCGTTTTATCCAAATTGTTAAAAACGTGTTGTACGAATAACGCTTAAAACACGTAATATTGTCTGCCTATACTCGTATTATACTGATTTTCGATATGTTTGCTAGTTTGCGAGTTACATACAGCGAACTACAGAGAATTAGGTACAGAACGATCCATGGCTATTAGGAACTTAATATGTCAATCTAAATCAAGTCTCGATCATTCCATATCGGCTAACACATGGGGTAGCTGCCAAGTGTTCCGATCGACACATTTCGACATACATCAAACCATCACTGTAAATAACACTAAATATTGGCGTCGCGGACTCGACAGTTTGATTCGTTCGAGAAATTAACGCGCGTATGTAGGTATGTAAACAAAACAACAACCTATTATTACTACACACCAAAGTGATTGATGAGCGAAGAATGTTAAGGATCCCCTGAAGGAAATAGAGGCATCGCATGCTACCAACCAATTGTGCGTTCAAGCATTGGCAGTTGCCTCCAAATGGAAATTGATTTTAAAATAAGGAACTA
>NC_133489.1:5743686-5835417 GCF_025370935.1 Choristoneura fumiferana
TTCTAATGAAACAGTAATAACCACTGACATTGTTCTCGTAATTATTATGTCTTAATTACCTTAACGCCAAGATCAAAGGGTTTATAATTTCTGTGGGTACAGAAGCTGTTGGCCTTTAAAAGGAAATGATATGGCAAAGTTTTGACTAGATCTAAAAATAATTATCATTATTATCGCCGTCGTCTTGGCTAAGGTAGGTATGTCAAAATAGAAGTACGTTACAAATGGCTGTACCTATATAAACTTCGTTTAATTTAGCATTAGAAAGAAGGTAAGCGATCTTGACGTGTCTTTTATTGAAATACTAGATGAAAACCGGCTTCGCTCGGGTAAAATGTAGACTCATAATAATATGTTTGAAAAAATTTTTTGCCAGTAAAGACTGTCGTACTTATCGAAAAATCTGACGTATATTCCCAGCCTTAATTATTATCACAAACACTTTAACGGCTAACCTACGTATCGGTATTTCACCAGTAGATATTTCTCCTAAATCTTATTTGCCCAAATAACTACGTAGTCAGTCCCAAAGTTCTGTCACAAATGAAAATAATGATAAAAACAAAAGTACCAATCAGTTTTTAATAAATTATGTACCATTTAAAAGTACATTTAATAAAAAAATAAATTTAAAGTACTTAAAATTATTCAAAATGACTTCCTTTGTTTTTAATACAGGCCCTTAATCGGCGCAGCCAGTCGTCTATCGCAGCACGCACCATTTTCATGTCTATTTCAGCGACTGCTTTTCTTAAAGATGACTTCAGGCTCTCCAAATTTTTATGGGGTTTAGCACAGACCTTCCCCTCTAAGACCTGCCAAATTTTAAAGTCCAGAGGATTAAGGTTCGGACTGGAGGAAGGCCAATCTTCGTGTCTTATAAAGTCGATTTTTTGACGGCCAAACCAGGCTTGAGCGGTCTTGGCTTTGTGTGCTGGCGCAGAATCCTGCTGGAACACAAATTATGACCTGAAAATAGCGTGTTGGGCAGATCTTTGACATGCTTATCCAAACCGTCTCTTGGTACACTTTCGCACTGATTTTGACCCCTTTTTCGCAAAAATGAACCTCAGTTGCCCGTAATAAGATCAGAGAATACTCTTCAGAGCTCCTAGCGTACACTCTATCATTATGTTTATTGTACTTCTCTTCAATATCGAAAATCTTTTCGTCTGTAAAGAGGATATCACGGTGTCGATTTTTCGCGTACCGCTTTAACAACTTCCGGGATCTTTTAAACCTTATTGTTTTTAGACGGGCATTAAGTAAGTGCCCACTCTATTTTTTGTATGCTCGCAGACTAAGATCTTCGTTTAAAACCTTTTTGACGGTTTTTTCTACTGACACCCATCTGCAAAGCCATCAACTTCTGTTTTCGGACAGGATTTCTTGCTATGCGTGCTTTGATCGCTTTGATCACTGCTGGTGTTTGTACGGAGCGAGGCCGGCCAATTCTTTTCTTGTCCTCAACACTGGAGACTTCATTGTACCTGTCAATCGTACGGTACACAAACCTAAGCGTTATATTTACATTTTTGAGCAACTTGAAAATGGTACTTGGCGAGTGCCCACAGCGGTGCAATGCTAAAACAGCTATTCGGTTTTCTTTCAACGTCCACTCCATCGTGAGAAATTGCAGCGAATGACTGTTTATTGTTTTTAAAATAATTGACAAACATTCAAAAATGGAATTCAATCAAATTTTCTTAAAAATCATGTTTTAAAATTTAAAATAATGTGCCAGTGACAGAACTTTGGGACCGACTACGTATGTCTGTCTCATAATCAAAGAAATTAGACCTAAAGGGCCCCATATAAGGTACGATCCGTCTGTACGATCGATCTGATGAAATCGACGAATCGTACCGTGTGTGGGGCCCTTAAAAGGTCACAATGGAGAACGAAATACAAACCTGTGACACGTGATGACGTGACACTCACGCCACTTTGATGTGATGACTTTGACATGTTTACTTCGCAACGCCATTATATATACTCAGTAATTTATTCCATTTTTTTGAAAATACTCGCTAAATCCGAATTTTCTACCTACAAGTTGTCGACTCGGAACAAACGTCAACAACTGAAGATAGTTATAGTTGAAGGTAGTTGGTGATAGTTTTGAGTTTTGATAAGATCCATTCAAGTTTTCCGGCAAGACGTTTCGTTTTACACAGTCACATGAGTCACAGTTCTTTGTAATGGATACTTTTTTGGCGTGACGCACGCGATGTGTTGAAGGCGAGTCGTATCTAAGAGCTAGCTAGTATGAAACGGAACGTTTATTAACTACCCAAGATGGCGACTGCGGTTTGTTTGTCAGTGCCATTAGAATTTAACGAAATTCTCCATAATCCGAATTTTGCGGATATATGTTGTCGACTCGGATCGACTAATTTTTTACGCTCTTCAATTTGATGTGCATTTCGTTCGAGTCTACCGTACCCCTGGACGAAATTATTAATATAGATACCTACCTACTTCGGAGATATAAGCCACAGCAAATATGTAACAATTATATAGTAAGGACATATGGCCATTCATATTATATTAGTTTTAAAGTAATACTATTTTTTAATAAGAAGACTCGTCAAGATTGTTTATTTTTTCTAATGCTAAAATAAACGAAGTACCTAGAAGTAGGTACCTAGATGCCTATAAAAATTCGAGTGATAATAAAGCCTTGCTTCGAAGAAAAAATTAAATGTACTTACGATCATTCATAACTCATTCGTCAATATTTATTTTATATTGATTTTTAGAACCCCTTTAATTTTTTTATTTTATCTATTTTTATTATTTTGTTGTCATAGAGGCAATAGAAATATAGACCGACGAACAACATTGTAGCGACATCTATATGGTTCCGTTTCTCTTCTTAAGATTTTATTGCTGTTTTGTCAAAATTGGAAGGGGAGATCCAAGGGATACCAAAAATATGATATAGTTTATGTTTATTAGTTTTCTTACCTCTATTTTAAACTTTCAAATAATCATTTTTCAAATAATAAATATTGATTGATACACTAAGTACATAAGGATAAAAAATTGGAAGCAAGTTGATCTGCGTTTGCGTCACCACATGTAGGTACGAACAATAAGCTAGCGGCGGAGAAACTTAGCAAACAATGCTATGTGATAAAATTACGTTATTTTCCTTCCTTTAATATTAAATGGTGCAATAACAATTTAATCTAACACCATTGTTTTTTTAATTAAAAGGAATACCAATACCAAGAAATAACTGATTAAAAAGTTTTTTTAATTAAAAGTAATGTTAATGAGTATCTGACGGCGATTGAAAATAAAATAACACAGACTTTTTCCGTGTTAAGTATTACGAAAACTTAGGCACATGTTGAACATGTGCTTAACTAAAAAAGGCAAGTTAAGTTGTGTCTAAAATATGTGTTAGTTATTCAGTGTACTAACAATATTAGTTGTCTGGGGTACATCACGAGTGCTTTTGAAACGCAATGCCGAGGAATTATAAATAATTGACTTTAACGGATTTTTGAAAGCCTATTTAAGTGTATGTCCGTATCAGCAAAGGATTCGCATTCTTTCCGCTATTTGTCTCTGCCAAGAACATTATTCCGCCATCTTCTTTACCATCTGCCTTCGAAGCACATCCCACAGAAATCAATAGATAAAGATCAATCTATCCTATCTTCCTTTCCCTTTTTGGATTCCGTGCCTGCGTCTCTGTTCATGACTGTCTTCTAATCTAGGATGAATGAGCATTTTAAGGAGTTCCATCTTAAGTTACATCTTCGTATATCACGTGTAACTTTTGTGGCCAAACACAAAAGTTTATTTAGCGTCTAGCTTAATTACCGTTAGGGGAGAAAAGTCCTCGAGTAGCGTCCACGAACCGGAAGACGAAACGTTGGCAGGCCTCCCACCATGTGGACTGACGACAACGTGAGAGTCGCGCGCGGGCACCGTGGTTGCCAGTGGCGAGTTATCGTTCATTGTGTTGTTCTAATGGAGAGGCCGTTCAGCAGTGGACGTCTTCCGGCTGATGATGATGATGAAATCACGCGTAACTTTTGTGCATAAGCGTAAGCTTATTTAGCGTCTAGTTTATTTACCGTTGGGGAGAAATTTGAAGTCCTCGAGTAGCGACCACGAACCGGAAGACGAAACGTTGGCAGGCCAGTGGCGAGTTATCAGTATCAGTGGACGTCTTCCAGCTGATGATGATGATTTTGTGGGTGCTACGGCAGACATGACTATTGTATGTTAGCTAGAAACAGTACAGAAATGTTTTAGGAAACAAAACGACGTTGAAAAAAAACTTCGTAGCCCAATGACGTCATTATTGCAGACATCCACCATATGGGCGCAGTATGTAGTCATCTAGCATATGCGGGCGCCAATATTTATTTTATGTGCAACTGGCGATACTAAGGGAGCTATTAAATGATAGTCGACTAAGATGAAGAGGAACTTTTTACGTCGCTACAACTAAAGTAATTCACATCAGAAAAAAAAAAATGCTGAACTAAACTAGCAGCTTGATGTTCAAAGAAAATTGACGATTTATTATTATACTACCTGGGCAACCGAGCTACGCTCGGGCCAAAACTCGTTAATAAGCGTTTTCTCAGAGATAAGACCAAGCTAGACCGATTTGTCATCAACGAAAACCCCTAAATACCAAATTTCATCGAAATCGTTGAATTTACAAATAAATATATAAAAGAATTGCTTGTTTTAAGGTAAAAGATTAATCATCGACACCTTTGTGTAATGAAACAATTTGTATGGTCTCGAAATATAGGTCCACAAACTTTGTTTGTTTTAAGTCTCATAAGATTACAATTAATTAAACAGACATGAACATATACCCTACCATATACCGGTGCTGATACTGATAAATATTGCCCGTAAAGCGGGTTTTCCGAAATATCCAAATTAGTAATATTAGTTAGTCGATAAACCGATACATTTTAACATGATATTCTGTTTTTTGTGTAGTAAATATTACAATTTTAATTAAATGTAATGTAGTCCATTTTTAATAACATTCGAAATTTTTATGATACACTAAAATGTCACTGGACCTGTACCACAAAAGTTACAAGTGCTACAATTCTACAAAATTGTTAAATTTCTTCTATTAAAATGTTACAATTTTATAGAATTGTAGCACTTGTAACTTTTGTGGTACAGGGGGCTGGTGTCGTTGATACTTTTTATAAATATAAGTATCGGTACCATATCGGCCAGAATTCGTATCAAGTCATACCTAGTAAAATGGAATTATAAGCCACGCTTAATATTAAAATGTAAGTAATAAAAAAAATCGGTACATTTTCATGATTTCCCTCTCCTCGAGTACCTAATCAGAGGCGTACCTAGAAAAAAAACCGGTATATACCGGTTTGTGAATAGTTTAAAGCGGTATTTTCCGCCAATGTACTTTAACGAGGAAATCTATAACCTAGCGTTGTAACATTTGTAATAAAGTAGGTACTTTGCCTACTGTAGGGATGAAACGATATACTCAATACTGATACTATCGATATTTTTATCGATATAAAACCATTGACGGTAAATGATGTTGTTATGATATAACGAAAAAGAAATTAAATAACTAAGTCAGAACTAAAAAAAAACTAATTCCTTAATTAAAACTATATTAAATCAAAAAATGGCTCCCATGGCATTGTGCTCGAAAGGCTGGCAGCGTTCCTAGTAGAATAGCTATGCTAATTCTTTAGAAGAGAAAGCTGCCGGCCCTTTGTCCTCCAGCTATGTCAACCAGGCGCTATTGCAAAATCTTTTAAGAGTCTTAATAACGTATTTCTTAATCATTTAATTCTATCAACTTTTTGAAAAAGTTTCATCACGGCACTATCGATATGTTGGATATTTTGCAGTTCGATATTTTTTTCTACTTGCAACCCTAGTCTAGTGCGATACTAGTTGACCTTGCTCGCTGTCATTCCACGCCCTTTCTTCCACATTGTCAGTCTTCTGCACGGTACTTGAATACGTTATTACTCCTAGCCAAGGACGTCTACAAGTTAGTTTTCCTTTTTGGAACTAACAATAGTAATTATGGTATGTATTTAGTAATGACACACTTATTTAGTAAGTGATGTCTGAACTTAGACTGAAGAACTAATAATTTAATAAACTAAGCTTGTAAGGTAAGTTTATAATATTTGCGGCTTTTGCTGTTGAGACTTATTCCTGAATATTAGAGATCATAGCAGAGCTAATTGTGATACTTTGGTCCTTCCAGTCAAAAGAGTTAATTGGTAGATTATGTACTTACTACAAATGAAAAAAGACATTACTTCCTTGGGTTTTATGAAGATTGCAACCAAGCTAGTCTGCATGTAACGACACTGCTTACGAGCAAGTGTGGTGACTGATGAAAATTAATTATATGAAATTGTCACGTGAATTTAATTAAATCCATATACTTTTATATTCTATTTTTTCTAACATGATTCAAATGACAGATGCCAAACTGACGGAACTAGAGTCCCTCCTACTGTTACGCAAACTATCGATACTTTTGCATGTACCTAGTGCTAAAAGTGGCAATAGCATTATTTGTTGGTATAAACGTTACGCTATCGAACTGAAAGTCTTATTTGAATTTTAAAATATAATTTATTCAACACTTGGAGTGTCACTTTTCGACTCTGACGAACAATCTTGCAAATTAACAATAAGTTCGTTAATTTTACCGCTTTGATTTTTACCGATAACCCTCACCTCTAGCAATTGCAGCTTATTGGAACAACATTGTATAAGTAAAAGCGTTCATTAAAGAAATAAACTAAGTAAGTTAATATAACACACTGCCTTCGCAGTAACTTAACAAAATTTGTTATCGAATTTCAGTTCAAATATTCGAACAATTAGCAGTGATTTCATTTTTCAAGCATTATTATCTCTGTTGGAAAAAATAAAAAAAATGTTACCGCCATACAAAGTTATATAATCATCATGTGTCATTTAAATCATGTTAGAACAAATAGAGTACAAACGTAATGATAAGATTTTTACAACATTGTAACTGGAACAGGACTAATTTTACTGACCAGTAAAATGTGTAGTTGACTTAGCCATGGCGTGTCCATTAAGTCATTATTTAGATTCTCGTTTTCTCGTCCTCATTATAGCAAAATAAATAGGCTACTTAGTTTACTTAAATAGATGAGGAACTATCATGAAAATTGTGAATAATTAGATACTTGTGCTTAATGATTCTTACAATGTAGGGAAACCTGTATTTATACAATTAACTTAGTTATTTGTAGCAAGGATAATATCTTTAACGTGTAGTAACTAGCTAGTAATAACTTTGGACCGTTAAAATATCCTAGTGCAGGGGTCGGCAACCTACTGAGCCGCAAGTGTTACGAAAAGTTACGATTTATAATTTGTAGTTAATGGTACCCACCCGAGCGATCGAGCTTTGCTCGAAGTTCTTTTTTTTTAGTAAAACTCAAAACAAGCGTTTTCCCATAGACAAGACTAAGGTAAAGAAAGAAGGAAGAAAGAAAGAAATGTTTATTTGCTTAGAACACATTTATACTGGCTAAGTACAAGAAGATGATATTAAAACAAAATTGGTAACAGTATTCAGCCGATACATCAGCATGCAAATTATAATTATAAGCAGAAAGTGAATCAATTGTTAGAAAAAATAATAATATTAAAATCAAGATCATGTCTTCATAAGTTTTAACTATGTATAAAATTGGATTTCCTGGATATTATGTCAAATTACAAAACTAATCAATAAAAGATAGGAAGATTGTCAGTCATTCATATTGTTATAATTTCATACATATAAAAGTAATACTAATTAATTTTTAAAATGCGTTCTTCAGTAAAAAAGGTAAAGATTATTTACTTACAATCTATTTTAGGTTACCAATTAATTAACCAAATCAAATGAAGTAGGTAATTGAGTCTTTAATTGACTTCTTATTAATTCACCGTTTACTGAGCGGGCGCAAATCAAAGTGTGATCTGCATATAATCGTATTGTATCAATCACAATAAACCATTCTGACTATTAAATCAGATATTAGCACTTAGCTACCGTCGCCCACAAACCTACACGTTTTACTTCAATTCGCTCAAACACACACACTGCAATCGCAAATCCGTTGTTTTGGTACCCATTTAGTTTGTAACAATGTTTTCTGTCACACTGTAGCTAATTTTGTTAAACACACTCGCAGGCTACCAAGATACAGGCTCAGCCTAGTTTGGAGTCTGATAGATAAATCGCATGAACTGTCACAAGTGTCCTTTGCTAAATAAACACTTTTTTTTTTTTTTTTTTTTAATTGCTAATAAAATGTCATACTCGTAGGTACAGTCACCAGCATTAATATCTGCCACAGCGGAGCCTGCAAAAATATCTGACACGTCCTTCCAGCCCTAGAAATAGAGTCGTATCAGATATTTATTTATGCACGCTTGTTTTTGTCAGATATTGGTGCTGGTGACTATACGTAACGGGCATAATAAGGCGTATTTTTTTTATTGTTTTAGTACTTACATTATCTCAGAAAATGAAACTCGTGATTTGTTATTACAGTTCTTGGGGTATTTACTTACCCTAAAAATGGGTAAAAATGTTTCGAGAGAGGTGACGAGTAATTTGGAACATCATCTTGTATTTACGTTAAGTACTTAGGCCTTTCTTACGTTTTTAGGGTGCCATATTATTATCCAAAGGGTAACAAACGGAACATTATTTATGTCGCTACGCTGTCCATCTGTCGGTCTGTTCATCTCAGAACAAGGACAAGTATTAGGATTGATTTTTGGAGTCATTTTTTATTTCAACTCCAAATTTGTTACTTTTACGGTCATCCCAAGTATTAGAGCAAGTATATCAGGATCCGCACTAGATAGAGTTGAAAATACATAATCTCTACCTATTTCTATTATATCTCTTTATTTCTATTATTACTCAAAATATATAAATAAGTGAATTTACTGCCGACAAATAATCAAATTTAGTTGTCTTCGGGGAAAAACAAAACTTAGTAATTTGATGTCAGCAGGTGTAGGTACTTTAAAAATTGAAACGAGCTTATTTATTAGTATCTTGTAACTTTACTGTACGGAGCCCATCGGTATGTACTTACAAATTATGATTGAATTTTGCACAATGATGTAAATATGGAATGAGAACTGATTTTACAAAATTCTCACGAGATAAGGAGCTGCAACGGGGGCAAAGCCGCGATCGCAAGCTAGTAGTAAAATATTGTGAAATCTTTCATTGAACTATCAATTTCTAAACGACAGATGTTTAGATATTTCAATCCTAAATAATGGTACGACATTACAATCAATTTCATTCATTTGTTTATGGTTTGACAAGTCGATATATCAATTGTGAATATTAGATCCTCGGTTGTAGTCGTAGGTAGTACTGTAATAATTATTTAATAAAACGGCGTAATTATTGTCTGTTTTATTTATAAATACTTGGTACATAATTAGAAGCACGGCTGAATAAGTTCGGGTAGGTATAATTGCTATGTACGTACACTCTCCAAAATGTATGTGGTGAAAGATATTCAAACAAGTTTCTTTACGGCGGTGTTCAAGGCTGTATAGTTGGATCAAGATCATTGGGGGCATCTCAATAAGTCAACAGGGTCTTCGTTCCACTGAATCCTAAACGGCTAACTAGTACTTGGCGGAACCAAGATCGCAAATCATAACATAGTACTTACTTCAAGTAAATACAGCCGAAGCCTGGAATAGGGCCAAAAGACGCTCCGGCGTGAAAAACCGCCTTACCTTATACACTTAGTTATCTCATGGCTTTATCCTTCGGCTTCATTGCCACGAAGATTTAGATTTAGGTCTCTGTCCAGTGAGAATTTAGAAAAATCTATCCTGCTCTAGCACCTCTATAATTTCCAATGAATAGGTACTTAAATCTGTCAAATTTCAAGTTTCTAGCTCCAGTGATTTAGGCTGTGCGTTGGCTGTCAGCCAAATTATTGTTATATAGTAATTATTGTTTATGTTTTATAGTAAATATATATATAGTATATTTACAAGCTCCTTTATAACATTTTCTGGATATTTTACAATAATTTGAAAATTTTCCTTTCGTTCTTGCTTAAAAGATATATTATAATGAGGTAAAATTAGGTTAACATCACGACGCACTTTAAACGAATTCAATGAATCTGAGTCAAGTTTATTAATATGAAATTCACCATTGACACATTTTTTATTCTATGAGGTACTTCTGGTACTATCGTTACTTATTCCAACACTAATTCAATTTAACATAAGTAGTAAAGGTTGCATCATATTCTAATTGTCAACAAAGTCCTGACTTCTGACCCTAGATCAAATAATTTAAAACACTCGTTGAATTTATCAACACTTAGTTACATTAAATTTAATATTTATAAAATTCCTAAGTTAACTTGACACACGTCCAAACCTTATTTGGTAAGAGATAAGAAATAGTTCGCAACAGTAAATGCTTCGCGTGGGTCATGCCAATCAAGAGCAAGTTATCTCTTATCATTTATCAACTTATTATAAATCGTTCATCCACCATTACCTATCATATTTCGTTTTTTAGATTTTTTTTACCATACAACGGCAAAACCTACTAGACACTGGCAAAATTGTCCTCCAATGGACAGAGCCATATTTTTCTAAAAAATCTAATCTAACTTATTATAAGTTATTATAATTAGTACACTAGGCCAAATCCTTAGGTGTTACAAGGCGATTACTGTTTGTATTATCTCTACTAATATTATAAATTCGAAAGTTTGTGAGTGAATGAGTGAGTGAGTGAGTATATGTCTTTTACCCTTTCACACTAAAACGGCTGGACGAATTTGGCTGAAATTTGGCACGTAGATAGCTGGACGTCTGGAATAACACATAGGCTACTTTTTTCCCGATATTCCCACGGGATAGGGATAAAATCTCGAAATAACAACCGCTGGGTTTAGTCATGAAATTTTGTACAGTTGTTCGTAACACAACCTTGAAGATCACGATTTAAATTTTGGGATTTCCCAGAGGAACTATGTAAAATCCCGAATCAAATGTAACTACCACATCGAATAGTGTACGCGTGCGAAGCCGCGGGTAAACTCTAGTTCAAGATAATAATTTATGCGCTAACGCTACATGACACAAATTGTTTAACGTAGTCCCTTATAAAAGAGTCCATTTACAATATTTGAAAACCGTAGTATCACACTATAGCTTACCGCCAAAAAATTTTTTTTTATTGATATGCAAACACTGTTTCAGTAAAATGAAAGAGTATATTATATACATTTTTAGGATTCCGTGCCCAAAGGGTACCAACGGGACTCGGCTGTCTGTCTGTCTGTCTGTCCGTCTGTCCATCCGTCTGTCACAGGGCTCTATCTCTTGAGCCGTAATAGCTAGACACTTGAATTTTTCACAAATTATGTATTGCTGTGGCCACTATAACATAAATACTAAAAATTCAATAAAGTAAAGTGGGTTTTCATACAAGAAAAGTGTTGCTTTCAACGTTTTTTGGTTGTAAAACGTTTTTTTTTCGTTGCTAGGCGGGCAAGGTGACAGCTGGTAGCTGCTAGGGGCTAATTCATCTTGACGAGTACTTTGGTAACTACCGGCAAAAAGTATAGTCAGCAAAACAGCTTTTATTACAATTTTTACCAAAAACTTATTACTAAACTGGTTTTAAAACTTTGTACGGAGGTACGGAACCCATGTACGAGTCTGACTCGCACTTGAACGTTTTTTATCTAATCCACGAAACGCAAAAAAGTCTTAAAATGGGCATTACTTCTCTGTAAATAATCTACGTAAACTCTGGTTATATGTAGTGTATGACGTGACAGTTTATATAATACACAATATTTTGCGCTTTAAAAAAAGATTATATTTTTGCGGGTTATTTTGTAATACGTCGTAGTATGTATATATTTCTGAGCTGCTAATAGAGAACGAACTTGGTAGTTAGAAAAACGATGAACATAAGTATAGAGATCACATCTCGGTCTGTATACATACGACCCACTGTAGGGTACTAGGCCTTCGTTCGACTGCATTACGACCGTGCAGCCGGCTTGCAGTTGGTGTGCGGTTGACAGCACTGCATGGCAATTGCAAGCGGACTGCACAGTCGGTTTGCAGTTTTGATGCAGTTAGTGTAACTGCGTCAGAATTTCACTCAAACTGCCATTTTGCAGCTGGGTTGTATGAGAGGCCATAGGTCAAACCACTGGGCTACACGGCTTAAGTATAAATAAACGATGAGATATAAGTATAGACTACCAAACTCATCTTCCACAGCTATGACAGAGTAACCATGAGTGTAGCGGTGGGCGGACAATTACAGAGTGTGCAAACATCTGTGCCCACCACAATATACGTAATTAATGGATGTTGATGCAAAAACAATGCGCGAACACCTAGTGTGAGGACTTGTCCTTTGTAGTGTGACCATAAGACGAATAAAGAATTTGAATTTGGTGCCTAGGAGGACCTGTACAATACTGGTACAAACATGATTTCAATATCAGACTTAAAATACCACAATTAAAAGTATTATGATATCCGCGGACCGGTAGATGAGCTGTCGGTAGGCCTGCAACAAGTTGATGATGATGATGATGATGATGATGATATCCGTTTAGAGAACATACAAAGTTTCAACCCGACCGACCGCAGGAGCGTGTAGGTCTATTTCTACTACGTAACTTTCCGACTATTTAACTTTAAAGTACTCAAAAGACTTCTTGACTACCTAGACTTATCCAACTCTTACCTACTCTCATCCACTCAAAGGTCGACTGATAGAGATCCCTTAAAGGGATAAGTTCGCCTTTGTACATATATCTGAATATTCACAATTGTGTTTGTTTACTTATTTTGTAAAGAGTTTATATACATACATATTTATTTTTTAACTTTTTATTAAGTTTTCTTTAAAAGCAGCCGGGTTTTCGTTTCTTCGAACTTTGGTAAACCTTGACTTGACCCTGAAATAAGCTAGTTTTAATGGGAAGGAGCTTAGATTCCACGGGAGAGCTATAAGCGAAAATTATACTTATGAACGAGATTGCAGCGTATAAACTATTCTATTATACAAGTTTTTACCCTTATGCCCCGTACATAACTACCTTACAGAACCAGCACCAGTAAGGGCCATATTATTTCCTAAATAAATGAGGTCCTGGCGCTTCGTCGGTCGCTACCTCGGTGAGCTCGCTTCGCTCGCTCGGTTATCGCGCTTTGTGGTCACAATTGCACCTAACACTCCCCCTCGGTTCGCTCGTCGTCGTACTTAATTTTCCGATGTACCTAAATTGACGGTAAAGTGACTAATTACGTTATTAAAATCTGTTTTAAATAGGAGATACTTGGCCCTTTCTAGTGCTGGTTATGTAAGACATATAACGGGAATAAGGTAGCTTTTATACGAATGCACTTGAAATTTGGCGTGGACATGAGGAATGGGTGACAATGCAAGTAAAATCAACGAAAAATACAGTTAGAAAAAATAGTCTTTTGATTACTAAAATGACTTGTCACTCTAACGAAACTCGTAGGATAGCGGTTCGCTGAATGCGCGTGGGCAGCTATGTGATGAATTGATCCCTGCAGCCTTAATTAGTTGTTTAGTTTTGTAAGCACTCACAATGGGGTGATTATGAGCTGCAAATGTACTGGCCGAAGAGCTAGGCGTGATGTTGAGATATGAAATTAACTAGGTCTTAATATGAAACTATGGTGAGACTCACTCAATATTAATTGGAATAAACTAGGATAACTCACGTCTTAAATCAACACATTATCAAGCTAAACTCGATTTAAAAAGTTATACGAGTTTATTTAATGTTTATAGGTCTTAATGAAAAGACATAAAAACCCTAGAAGAAAATACCGTTTCAGAAAAAAAAATCTTACAAATGAAAATTATAGAAAAGATAATACGTTATGGCACATGAAATTCGGGGAAACGTTAGTTAAGCGAAAATACCCGAGTATACCAACCAAATTTAAACCACTTTCCAGGACAATCACGTCCGAATAGCTCTTAAACATTATACATAGCATTTGAATCACACACGAGGAAAATTGTCCGCAGCCAAGGCCAGATGAAATTTGACATTCATCGGGCACCAAAGACTTGTGCGCAGGCGGCAAAGCTAGTGAGGGTTTCCTTCTGAAGTACACTGAGAGATTGGAATTAATGTTTACAATACATTACAATAACTCTTTAGTGTACACCACCAATAGTAACCGACACAGAAAACAGGTACACCGAGAGAAAAATTACCAGGTAAGCAATAGGTGGAATTATCGCTTCAGATCGATCTCTTTCAGGCAACCTTTTTAACAGAAAGATAAGGAATAGGTATGTATGATACTGACAACAACAAAAATACATTTATGTTTATACATATATAAGGAGTTAATTATATAACTGAAAACCTCAGACACCACAAAAATAAATTTCATTTCAAGTTAGCTGATTGCATTTATTTTTGAATACCTTCATTACTTTAAAAGATATTCATGTGTTTTGGTAAGTCAGTAATTCTGCTTCGTTTTTAACTCTACACCAACTCTATACTCATAATTTATAGTTGTCAGTTGCGCTTTGACGTTTTTAGAAGAAAATCACGCATTAACAGCAAAACGGCCAGTATTTAATTATAGAAATTGTATGCAACCTCGCTTTAATATTTAATTGGCGCTGTCGTAACTTTTAAACTGGGCACAATAAAAAATGGATTTACAACACAGATTTTTCAACTGCG
This sequence comes from Choristoneura fumiferana, assembly GCF_025370935.1. Taxonomy (NCBI): domain Eukaryota; kingdom Metazoa; phylum Arthropoda; class Insecta; order Lepidoptera; family Tortricidae; genus Choristoneura; species Choristoneura fumiferana. Next base: position 5,758,494 of record NC_133489.1, read on the forward strand.
TTGTATGTTGGTTAGAACTTTACACGTAGATACATATCTACCTCATTGTCACAAACACACACACATCATGAGACAATAGGCCTGAGTGTGTTCCAAACTTAACAAGGAAGGCGGATTACCTCACGTCGCGCGCCGAAAACTGTCTGCGTACGTTTTTGCGTCGTGCATTTAGATCCATTGCTTCCTGATTCTTTGTGGACGTGCTCACGGCCGCTCCGATGGGTTCCGTATTTAAGTATCAAGAAAGCTCAGAATTTTTTAAGTACCGCAAGGGTCCGGAGAAGACCTATTGTGATCGTGATCACTTATGTGTACGTAAGTCGTTTGTCATACAGGTTTTAAAGGAGATACAGTCTTCAAATTGTTACAGTATCCCACTAATATTATAAATGCGAAAGTTTGTAAGTCTGTTTGTTTGTTGGTTTGTTTGTTTGTTACTTCATCACGTCTAAGCCATTGAACCGATTTTGATGAGATTCGGTATACAGATAGATTGAGTCCCGGAGAAGGACATAGGGTAGTTTTATCCCGGAAAATTGCATAGTTCCCGTGGGATAGCGATAAACAAATTCTACGCGGACGGAGTCGAGGGTAGCGGCTAGTAAATAAATAAAAAGGGGACATATCGATACCAAATGACCTAGTCCTAAACTAAGCAAAGCTTTTTCTATGGATACTAGGCAACGGATAAACATACTTATATAGATAAATACATACTTAATAATGCATATTAAACATCCAACACCCGAGAACAAACATTCGTATTATTCATATAAATATCTGCCCCGGCCCGGGATCGAACCCGGCCGGGATCTCAAGCTTCGTAATCAGGTTATCTAACCACTTGGCTGTCCGGTCGTCAATTATGTCAAGTATGAGCATTGTTGACACAAAGCCAAAAAAAAAATTAAAAAAATGTTTTCAAATATTTCTGAGGTCTCTTATAAACAACATAGCTAGTATACGAAGTGTAATTCAAAGGCCAGTCAAATTAAAATTGGTGAGTCAGAAAAATCAAGAGAAAATGTGTCACGCAGGATTCATTAAATATACCGTTTTTTTCCGGAATGATCCATTCTTACTTGTTATTTGAACAACAGATGCTCAAAGTTATTTTATTTACCTATTACTGTGTAACATTAATTGCGTCAAACATAACATTTTTTAAATTAAAGACTGGTCAACGAAACGAATGAATATCATGCTTAATGAAATGTCAAAAATTAGTTTGTTCTACTATTTTTTATTTATCAATATTTCACGTATTATTTTTATCTATACACATAATAGCTGTGAAGAAGATAAGTACATATAACAAACGTGTACTAAATACCCGATCACGTTGTTAACCTATCCATTACATCTCAATGCTTATTCAATGAAGGTTACCACGTTTTACCTACTTTTACAAAAAGTAGAAGTCACTTTCTGAATAATTAATCACCAGTTAAAGAGCATTAGACCGCAAGTTTTTACTTAACGCCCGCCGATCATGTAAAGTGATGACGGCACCATTTTTATTAGCAACTGTCACATTATTGACGCGAAGTGACGTGGTAATAGTTATTTGTGTCACAAGGGAGCAAAATGGTGTATTTACGGCGAGGGCGTACATTGAATCCAGAATGTAGCGAAGGATTCTACAATAGAAACTAGAAACTAGGGAAACTTGAAAAAAAAACAAATTCTAAATATTATTAAAGAACAACCAGCATAGAAAATGGCGTGGCTTTACAATTATTAACTTCAAAAAATTGCATTTGCAATAAAATACTTAGAAAAGCCTTGAACAGAAAAGTTGCACTTTGCTCCCTCTCGTCAGGGAGGAAAAGTTACTTTTCTGAAGGAGAGGTGTGAAAAAAATCTTCTTACATTCTTTACGTCACTGTTTCATTCGTTCTTTAAAATTTGCTGTCTATCTCTAAATTTAAAGGGTCATAATAATATACTTAAAGGGTCATTCGAGCGTTTATTTTCGTTGACATGGTAGAAGATTCTGTTACAGGTTTCAGGTTTTTTGGTAGTTTCCAGAGTATCTAGGTTATATAGTAATAAGTACAGGATGTCCAAAAAATAATCGAAAATGTCGTCAAATTCTACAACCCCTTCATAAAAAAATGTAACCAAGAAAATTTTGTGGTTGAAGGCCGTTTTAAAAAAAACGTGCAGGTACTTTTTCTTTCAAAATGTATTGAATTTTTTCATATAAATTTTATGAGTAAGTTTAGTGACGGCCTTACCGGATGTATGAAAAAAACGTCACAAAACTGACATTTTTAATTGGGATTTTTTTAAATCATCGAAATTGAATGTGTTTTTGATTCTGAATACGAAAAACCATATTTTTACAACATTAAAAAAAAGAAAGAGGTAGGTACACTTTTTTGTGACTCTAAGATGATTTAAAATTATTTCTGTTCCTTTTCCGTAGACTGAAATTACAATATGTCCCATCGGACTGGGACATATACTTAGTTACGACACACCGTCGCGGTTACAACACTATGGGGCTAGGCCCATGGCTTTGCGAAACCATAGGTCAGCCGCGGAACAGGAAAAGTGTTTGTCTATCATTTTGCGTTTTTATGACTATTTGCCACCATGATTTTCGGCTTGGAAAAATTGGTCGCCTGACAACTTTGATTGAGTTAATTAAATAAGAAATGTTTTTATTATATTAGCTTTTGCCCGCGGCTTCGCTCGCGCAGAATTGGTATGTAGCTTAAACCTTTTTTGATTCCACTCAGGATAAAAAGTAGCCTATATGTTAATCCAGGGTATATATTCCCTGTATGCCAGATTTCATGCAAATCCGTTCAGTAGTTTTTGCGTGAAAGAGTAATATCCATACAAACTTTCGCGTTTATAATATTAAATACCTAAGAAAGAAGTAAGATAAATTAGGGGGAAAACGAACAGACTGGTCGTCTGATTAAAGCCAATCACCGCCGCCAGTTGACCGCCACCATATGAGCAGAATATTAGAGGAAAGTTGCCTATTAGAGGAAAGGATAGGCTAGTTTCGTCGTATGTAGATATTTGGACCTCCGCTACAACGCTATTCAATAATATTTTATTGGAATGACAACAGAAAAAATGTTCTGCATACTTCGGGGTACCTATCAGCACTTACGGTGTTTAAGTAGATTAACTTATAAGCCAAGAGAAAACCATCAATTTAAACTTCGCTATTTCATTTTTATCTAATGCTACGATTATTTCCATAACAGCTGGTACTAGGTACTACTGATGTAACTAAACATGATTTAGTAGAAATATTAGGCCATTAATTAAACCCGCCGGCCGTTTTGAACTGGCAGCTATTCAGTAAAGACCCAATAACATAGTATTATCTATTTTATTCAAATATTTGTTAGATTACCTTCTACTTCATTGGCTTACCGCTATTAAATTCCAAGCTATTTCGTTGCAACAAACTTCGTAAGTCTCCTTTATTTACGTGCATCTCTATCAGATTGTAAATGCATAATTTGGAGAGGCTCACAATGTGCAATTCAATATTTGCCGGCAGCTTATTTGAGAGAGGATTGGTCCGAAGGCTGCCGGTGTGAACTATGACCCTACCCGACTGTTGCGTGAGGTAAGGTCCTTTATAAAGCTCAATTATTTAAAATGTACAATATTTTACTGCACACAAACGTAATGACGCAATTCCAACACAGAGACATTCCATTTGAAGCCGATATACGACGTGCAAAGGCTGCAAATCAGTCGGTGGTTTCCCGACATATTGCGTTTTGGAGTTATTGACGTGATATATTATTATTAAGTGTTAAATTCTACGCGACATGCGATGTGGTGTTGTTTTTGTTGTTGTTTAATTGGATACGTTATCAGACCCTTGTAATTGTTAATGTTGTAATTTCCTGTACAAGTGTTACTATTTTAATTAGTGTTTCTTATCTTCCCGACTGAGCTCTACTTATTGGTAAAAAAAAAACTACTGTTTGTTAATAAAAATAACGGCGAAGTGCAAGTCAGACTAACAAACAGAGTTCCGTGCCATTCCGGAATAAAAGAAAATTATTATTATCATATTATTATTATTATTATTAAAAATGAAAAAAAAACTAGATTTACTTTGTATCCCACTAATATTATAAATACGAAAGTTTGTTAGTCTGTTTGTTTGTTGTTACTTCATCACGGCTAAACCACTGAAACGATTAAGATGAAATTCGGTATACAGATACTTAGTTTGAATCCCAGAAAAGGACATAGGATAGTTTTTATTGCATAGAAAATTGCATAGCTCCCGCGGGATAGCGATAAACGAACTTTGGCCGGACGGAGCTGCGGGTAACAGCTAGTTGATTATAATTCCTCCACCGTTAATTTAGCTTTACATTTTTGTCTTAAATTTCAAGTGTCGAGTCATTGCCATTATTAATATTAAGCAAAAATCGAAGAAATTTCCTAAATTTTAACCGAGTTTCATGTTTTACTAGCTGGTGCCCGCGGCTTCGCCCCCGGTGTAGTTTTTTTTTAATTTTATATTTTTTTTATAAGAACCTTCTCCTGTCAATACCAAACAACGAAAAAAGAATTATCGAAATCGGTCCAGCCGTTCACGCGTCATGCCGTGACCAAGGGAAATAGGGATTCATTTTTATATATTAAGATTATTTGTCGTTGACGCGGTATTAGTAGGTAATACAAATCCACGAAAAATTTAAGCAACTACCTAGCTATCATTCTGAAGATACATCCCTGTAACAGACGGACTGGAACGGATAAACATCAGTGTTGGACTGCTTGCCTCCCCCAAAAAGAAATGCAAATAATGTAAGGTCATTCAAACTGCGCCTTAAGATATTCTTAGCGGAGAGGCAAAACTCCCAATAGGCATTAGGCAGTTACCAAATCACTAAGTACGTACTCATTCTTCGCACAAACACACACACACAAATGCATGCACAATGTTTCTGTAATTATAATTAGGTAAACGTTTTGTCTTGTAATCCTCTTTTTGTAATAAGTAGCGAATTCGTAATATAGGTTAGTATTGGGATGTGTCCCTGGTGACAGCCACCTTTGCAACTGCAACTGGCGTCACTGAAAATTCATCTTCAGATTTTTCGCAACACATAGCCGAGTGGCGGCCATTCTGGCTGGTAGGAAGCATGCATGTGTATATTAAGTCAGTGTTTCTGTATGAGTATCTATTTTATCAGCCAATAAACCATTCTGATTTATTCTTATTCTTAACTAGCCGATACCCGCGATTTCGTCCGCGTAGAATTCGGTTTTCACTATCCCGCTGGAACTATGAAATTTTCCGGGATAAAAACTATCCTATTTCCTTCCCCGGGACTCAAAGTATCTGTATACCGAATTTCGTCTAAATCGGTTCAGTGGTTTAGACGTGATGAAGTAACAAACAAATAAACAAACAAACAGACTCACAAACTTTCGCATTAATTATATTATAGTGGGATCACGTCACGTTGGGACCCGTAACGAACGGAACCCTAACAGATTAAAATATTTGATGTTAGACAATGCTGCATAATAATTCTTGGTAGGAGGGAAGGAAAGAGAGTTCTAACCGGGAATCGGAGTTTCTCAGAAACATTCATTCATTCATTCATTAATTTCGTGTTTTTCCTTTCATGAATAGGTGCCTACCTTTTCTTTCTGCAGGAAATATTTGAACATGAAACTACCTACCGTGAGACTCACTCATATTAAATGATTGCCTTTTATATATATAGATATTGTAACGGATAAATCACGTCTTAAATTGAGTTTAGCTCGACATGTCGACATGGCAGTTGCGCGAGCAGAGCGGTGGCGCGTAGTGCGCATTTTGCGGCAGCCGCCAAGTCGCGTGCTCCTATGAAGAAAGGCTACGAAATAGCTCGAAACATGTCGAGCTAAACTCGATTTAAGACATGAGTATCTATAGGGATACGTTACAATATCATTTGATAGGAAATATTTGCTATTTTTAACCCTCGACGCAAAAATAGAGGTGTTATAAGTATGATCGCTATGTGTGTCTGTCTGTCTGTGGCACCGTAGCTCTTAAACGGGTGGACCGAATTAAATGCGGTTTTTTTCTAGCGATGGTTCTAATACTTAAAATGAATCAAATGTTGCAAAATGTTGTTTCAAGTGTAAATAGTTTTTAAACTCCGACGCAAAAAGGGTGTTATAAGTTCGACGCCAATGTCTGTGGCATTATATCTCTCAAACGGTTGGACCGATTTCGATGCGTTTTACGAGAAGGCGAGTTTTCTTACGGTGGTTCTTAGCTAGGTATGTTTCATTAAAATCGGTCCGCCAATAATGAGATATTGAACTTTAAATGTCAGGGGTTTTAAAATTTTTCCAAATTGATTATGATTTATTTGTGAGACTGCGTGCTATGAGCGGCGTGGCAAACACTTTGCCTGTTCATTGCGTAGTTAAAATGCTCGCCCCACATTAGTTATCTGGCAGTACAAGTAATGAACAGGAAAAAAGAATGCTGTGTGAATATTGACGAATGGGTCCTAAAATTGTAGTCAATTATTGTAATACTAGCCTTAGCCGCAAATCCGTCCGCGTAGAATTCGTCTATCGCTATCCCGCGGGAACTTTGCAATTTTCCGGTTTTTTTTTTTCTCACAGAAAAAAACAGATACAGATATCTAAATCGGTTCAATGGTTTCGACGTGATGAAGTAACAAATAAACAGACAGAATTACAAACTTTCGCATTTATAATATTAGTGGAATTCTTACCCCCTGTTTCACTATCCATTGATTAATTTAATTTGACGGATAAATGTGATGCCGTCTCTATTTGTTTTGTTCGAATAGACGGAGATGGCATCACGTTTATCCGCCAAATATCCATGGTTGTTGAAACAGCCCCTTAGTATTCTTGATTCTTAGGGGCTGTTTCACCACGCATTGACTAATTTTATTCGACGGATAAATTTAATCAACGGATGGTGAAGGGGGGTTAGTGTGCCTTGCAAATTTGACTCAACATCTGTGGCCGTATAGTCTAACGCGTGGCACTCGCGATCATTCGCCATCTCTTTTTATCATATTACTCATACCGTGTGACGGAAAGAATTGGTGAAAACGATCGTGATTCCGAGTGCGTTAGACAATAAGGTTTCTGGACAATATGCTTCTATGATAGTCAACTTTCTTCTGTAAGCTCGCTTTTTGTATTTAAAAAAACTAAATATCCTCAAACTAAGCAAAGCCTATACATACTATGGGTACTACTAAGCAAAGGATAAACATACTTATGCCTACATAATAATACAATACAATACAAGGACTCTTTATTGTACACCAGAAATAGTAAGCGATACAGAAAACAGGTACACAGAGAGAAAATTACAAGGTAAGCAATAGGCGGCCTTATCGCTACATATTAAACACCCAAGACCCGAGAACAAAAATTCGTATTATTCACACAAATATCTGCCCCGGCCGGGGATCGAACCCGGAACCTCAAGCTGCATAGTTAGGTTCTCTAACCACTTGGCTACCTTGTCGGTTGGTGGGGGTCGTGGTTGGTATTTATGTGTTTAACTTGACTAAAATTTTAGTAGAAAGTGAGACTTATTTGTTCAATTGTTCACTTAGAACGGCTGCCCTCCCCACTTCCTAGATAGAATCTCCATCCATTGAAAATACAGAGGATCAACCAATAAGTTAGCCCCCAAAACATGAAGAAAGAGATGTAAAGTTCAGCTTTTTCGAAAGAGAGCTTCTTAAGAATAAAACAATCTCCGTGTTATTCCTAAAAGCCGAAACACGTCCTAAAGTATATAAGACTAAAATAACATTAAAACCAAAATTGCTACAAAAAGGTGGGCAGGAATCCTGATTGGGTACTTCCGGTGACTGACAAAAGGAAAGGTCGAAGTTAGTCACCGGTTTGAGGTGACTCCAAGACTTGTTCACGCTAAATTACATATAAGCAGTATAGGTACCTAGATAGATACAAAGAATTCTTGAAGGAGATAGACAGAGGCCAGATGAGATCGTTGGATATAAGGTATTAATATGTATTTTTAAACAGGACTGGAGCTTTTTAATTCCTTTTTTAAAAACGTTTTGCTATTCCCACTCAATGCGAACTTATCACTTAAAGTTTAAAGGGATCACTTTCAGTTATATTTTGATTGATTGATAGGACATCAAAAACAATAGTAGGAGCAATAGTTTTTTAATTATAATTTTTTAATTTGTATTTTAATTATTTTTTAAATATATATTTTTAATTTTGCTAATATCATGAGATTATCTATATTATTTTTCTCCATTCAAAAATACATAAACGAAAGTTTGTACTAGGCTGTTATGTAAATTTTCAATACACATAATCAAAGAAACTTAACGAGATGTAATGTCTTTAATAAAACATAATCTTAATCAATTCGGCGTGCAGAATCCACTATTATACCTATATTAAATTTGGCCTCTACCATCGTTGGAACAAGGTTCAACATAGTTGCAGATTGGTTTTAAAACATACTTTCGATAAACATAGCAATCACTCTGTGCTATGTTGTTTATAGCATGCAATTCATCACGTGGCCATCTTTACATAAATTAGCCATTAAATCGCCGCTATTTATTTAAACGCCATTTTAAACAGTCACTTGATTGCAATTAAAGCGAGCTATTGCATTGAGAACTCTAGAATGATCAGATAAAGTTTGTTTTGGTATAATCCAAGAGAATTAATTTTCTCTGTGTATGTATGTTGTATTTGTTAAAAAGTAAGAAAAGTTGTATTATTGAAATGACTTTTTGGACAAATAAATCGACGGTGACTATCAATAGTCGGATCTAGGTGCAATTTGGCAATTTTGGGATTATTACAGTATATTTAACTTTGGCAAAACATTGTAGATTCGACTCTGTTAATGGACGCCTTCGAAATGATGTTTTATTTAATACCTATCATAGGCTCTGTTTTTAATACTGCTCCTGCGTAAAATGCTAAGTTTTAACGATACCTAAGTAAAAAGAGTTATCTTGCGTAAACTATTATTTTCCCGAGATAAACAGCGTATATCCATACTAATATCCACGAATTGCCATTTCCGCTGAGACATGTATAGTGCCACTCTCCAATATTTAATGCGGAGAAATGAAGCAAAATTGTTAAAATATTAAATTAAATGCTCGTTGCGTATGCGTTGCGCGTATAGTTACTTTCCCGCGATACTTGTTTTTAGGGTTCCGGAGCCAAAATGGCAAAACGGAACCCTTATAGTTTCGCCATGTCTGTCTGTCTGTCCGTCCGCGGCTTTGCTCAGGGACTATCAATGCTAGAAAGCTGTAATTTTGCACGGATATATAAGTAAACTATGCCGACAAAATGGTACAATTAAAAATTTAAAAAAAAAATTTTAGGGTACCTCCCATAGACGTAAAGCGGGGGTGATTTTTTTTTCTCATCCAACCCTATAGTGTGGGGTATCTTTGGATAGGTCTTTTAAAACCATTAGGGGTTGCTAAGACGATTTTTCGATTCAGTGATGTGTTTGCGAAATATTCAACTTTAAAGTGAAAATTTTCATTAAAATCGAGCGTCCCCCCCCTCTAAAATCTAAACCGGTGAGTGGAAAAATTTGAAAAAAATCAGGATGGTAGTAAGTATATCAAACTTTCAAGGAAAACTATAACGGCTAAATTTGCTTGAGAATTATTAGTAGTTTATGAGTAAATAGCAGCCTAAGGTATAAAATATACCTAAACTTGAAAGATTCCGTATAAAATACGAAATACTTAGAAAAACATTATTTAATTTTTTCGCAATGGCTAAGGAACCCTATTTTGGGCGTGTCCGACACGCTCTTGGCCGGTTTTTTTTTTTAGACGACACGACTCATAATGCCATTTCAGATTGCTTAGAGCTAAGAACTCCGCACTCCAGCTCAGCGGTGTATAAGGCAAGGGGCGGGGGGAAACCTTTTTACTGTTTTCCCGACAAAGACATTATCATGATTCACTACTGATACCTATCTGAAGACCACGACAACTGTCGAGAATTTAGTGACTAAAGTAATACAAGAAAACTGTAAGAGCGGGTTTAGCTAAACCTGTAGTTACACTTCGGAAATACTGAATGTCAGGCCACTTTAGTAGTTTATGCATGGCTTTATTTAGAGCTTAAATATAAAAGACTTCCACTGTTGAACTGAACAAAGGTCTTCCTGTTGGATATTGTCCTCCCCCATACATAGGCCATCTCCCTTTTGGCGCTACATTAATTACCGACAACTTCACCCATCCACCGGTTTCTTGAAACTCTTGCGATGTCGTCAATCCACATAGTGGGCTTGCCAACGCTGCGTCTTCCATTCGTCGTCACCACTCAAAAACCTTTCACCTAGGGATGGCGATCTCAGATCGATTAATCGAAGAACCGATTATTTCAACTGGAAAAATTGTTTTTTAACATCGATTCAACTGGATCAATCTAGTGAATCGATATTTCGACATTGAAGGTCGAGAATCTCGAATCGAGATTCGGTTTTAACTATGTTTTTGTCGAAATTCGTAATTAGAACTTCTTATCGTGCCGCCCCGCTTGCGCTAATAGTATTTGATAGGAAAGTAAGAGGTACGATACGAACTGCAGATTTCGATTACTAAGGTAATTTCTTCCATAATTGGATTTATACATTGAAAATACGAGCTAGAAAAACAAATCAAGAAAAGATCGATTTTTAGAGAAGCGATCTTTTTGACTTCGATTTTTTGTGAATCGATTTTTCAGGCCTCGATTCGGATCGATTCGAAAATCGATCTTTTCTGGAAAGAATCGCCATCCCTACATTCACCCCAAACAGTTCTATTCTTTGAGCGATATGGCCGGTCCATTCTAATGTTAAAGTGATATAGGTACAACTACAATACTAACTCAGCTGTAATTTAAAAATATTGGTTCACAGAATACCTAAACAATAGACTAATAAATATTGACTATTAACTAACCTAATTAAATACACACAATTAGAGACATATTTTCAAACGCTAATAAGGAAGGAAATATTGAAAGTTAAATTATTAATTTACTATAAAATTAGAAGGATTAAGTTGACGCTAATATTCAAGCTTAGCCAATTAAATGGCAAGGCTACATAAGTTGACGATATTATTGTTGAGTTAATAAAGCTAGATGAAAGAAAATAAATACCAATTCAAATACAGTGGGCGTCAGCTAACACACTATTACAAATTTTTATTTAACTTGAAAAGTTCGTATTTTTATTTGTTGTTTTATAAGCGACAAGTCAAAATAAGTACATTGTTATAACACAGCAAATTAAATGTTTAAACCACCTTGATTTGGACATGACAAGTTAAAAGCTGTGCGTGTAAACAATGACGTTATAGTCGAAAATAGTTAATTGCAGCAATTATCGAAGGAATACATTTATGAAGCTGTCAATTGTAAAAGTTATGACTACCTTGTTATTTATATTATAATTAAAGGTAGGTACGATACCATAAAGATTGCATTTACAAAAAGAAATGAGTCAAGGACAATGGTTTCTTTGCGTAAAATATTCGTTCTCTTGGTAAATTAGCCGATGCTTTATTTCCATCCGATGATGAATATAAGTTTCAAAGTTCGTTTAAAAGCGAATTAAATATGGAACCAGCTACCTGGGACAGTGTTTCTGGAACAGTACCTACAGCTTAGGGATCTTTAAAAAACGAGCCTATCGCAGGCTTTCAAAGGGCCGGCAACGCCCCTGTGATACCCCTCGTGTTGGCAGGTGTCCTTGGGCGGCGGCGATTGCTTCCCATCAGGTGACCGCATGCTCGTTTTCCCCCTCTTTTATACATAAAAAAAGATTTTTTTGCTTTCAAATACCTTTATTTAATGGAGAATAACAATTTTGTCCTATTAACTTTTTTTTTAAGATATGTATATAAAAAAGTATTCAAGCTACGCCGCGATTTTTCGAATGCTATAAGTACTTCATTCCATCTTGGACGAACATTTTTTTTTTTTTTACTTAATTGTTTTTTTTCAGTTTTTTTTTTAAATCAATACTGGTCAGAAAAATCCTAAAAAATAGTTGTCACTCCGATGGACCCCTAAAGAACGACAATATTTCACCCAAAAAGTAAACAAGCGAGAAAACAATTGATTACGCAGTACCTCAACGCGGCAAACCGAAAAAAGTGGTCCACATGAAGATACTAACGAAAGAGATGACTATATTTCCGTGAATGCACTTCACAATACTAAAGTGAGAGGCAACGTTGAAAGTAGCCCGTGAGATAAAGACGGGGCTAGTGAGAGTGAAATTGTTATAGCAACTTTCGCTGAACTGGTTTCTGTTACGTCAGAAATGCTTGCGCAATAGCTTGTGAAGATTATGAATGCTGTTTTGAATGATCGCTGGAAGTCATCGGTTAGTTTTAAACGCTTCCTGTGCATGATTAAACAGATTAACGATATTTTATCGATGAAGTTTGAAAATTACTTGAAGTACAAGGTAATTTTTAATAACCGTTCAAATGATATTTGATTTAGTGTTGCTATTGTTTAATTGTTTTCATTGATTTGTTAACATTCGTATTTTTTATTGCTCTTAGTAATTCAATAAAACTGCTAAATGTGCTAAATTCTATAAAACAACATACAATTCCAAATCCGTACAGATCTATTGAATAATGTTTTGCCATCGTATTCTGTCGGAGAAGTTCGTATCTATCTTGCTATCCAATTAGTGACAAAAGTAATTTTCATAAGGAAGGATTTTACCACTAGTGTTTCGATTGGGTACCGAAATGAGATCGTAACAAAGAATCTAAACCCTTCTTTTGGTTGCATTGTTGTATATTGTACGTTACCACTTAGTAGGGAAATTGTTACTAAGCGTTACACAAAGTGTTACGCATGATGCTTATTCTTTCTAATCGTCTTTTGATGCCACCGTCATTGTTAGCCACCGTTTGTTCGTCGGTTATGTTACTCGTATACATACAATTTGCATGTAATTACACGGTGTTTGCTTTCACTATGATACATGCTATCAGGGGAAATGCTACTTTTCACGATTATTACGCATTTATGTCGTAATGGGTGAGGATTGGATAAAATAGTTTTACATAAATTATTTTACATACATACGATATATATTTTACATACTGCCATTATTTCGGTCAATCACTGTCTCCTGGGTTACTTGTTAATGGTATGATTATATAAAAAAGTTAGGAATTGTGACAGTTTTATGGCAATTTCTTCATGGCTCATCTCCTAACATGGTAGTAGTAACATCGAAAACATTTTTCCAAGCACGTGTATCTTTAATGTCTCCTGAGTCACAGCACAGAATAACAACACTTAAATGTTTATTGACCTATTTTATTCTCTGTTTGGCACTTCTTCTGGTTTGAATTTTAATTGATTCATATAGAAAGAAGTCGCTTGATGTGACTTGTTATAATAATTTAATTTTTATATGTAGATATTGTTGTTTTGCAGGTGGTAGGACCTTGTGCAAGGTCCGCCCGGATTGCTACCACCATCTTGCTCGCTAATCCTGCCGTGAAGCAGCAGTGCTTGCACTGTTGTGTTTCGGCGTGGAGAGTAAGACAGCCGGTGAAATTACTGGCACTTGAGGTATCCCATCTTAGGCCTCTAGGTTGGCAACGCATGTGCAATCCCCCTGGTGTTGAAGGTGTCTATGGGCGGTGGTGATCTCCTACCATCAGGAGACCCACTTGCTCGTTTTCCATCCAGTCGAATAAAAAAATAATTGAAAATGCTTAGGCACCAAAATAGAAAAATATTACCGGATATTCTAAGCCACATTTTTGTGAAAAATTTGAAACATGCTCAAACTACAGAGAAAAAATCACTGATTCCGATTATGTACATACATAACTCAATTTCTCAAAAAATACACTGTATAGGTACTTACATTAACAAAAATCAGAGTTGTAAACTGCATTATACAAAAGTTAGTCCTGTCTAGTAGCTTTTATAATCTATCCTTTTTACATTCCATAGATTAATTAGAACCAGACGGGAATGTCCTAATTCTCAAATGATATACGCGTCTCGCTCTAATGACATAGCACAATAGCAAACTAACACACACCAGCAAAACCAGCCGTCCCTGTGTGCGTATTTGAACGTAAACATTCACCTCGTTTTTGCACTTAAATATCCTTACTAATATTATAAATGCGAAAGTAAGTATGTATGTTTGTTTGTGACCGATAATGTTGAGATCTATATGGAGATAGTTTGAGACGTTAATAACCTAACCAACAAAAGGCTGGAAACCCCCCGACTTTGTCACTTCAAAGTTCAATATCTCAAAAACGGATTTTGATGAAACATGTCTAAGCACCATCGCTAGAAAACCGGCTTTCAAATTAAAAAAAAAGTATTCAAATCGGTCCACCCGTTTAAGAGTTATGGTGTCACAGACAGACAGACACATATAGCGGTCAAATTTATAACACCCCTCTTTTTGCGTCGGGGGTTAAAAAAGGCATAGAATAGTGTTCCCGCGGGTTAGTATGATAAAACAAATTCTTCGTCGACAAAGTCGCAGGCAGTAGCTATTTAATATGGAGATAATTTAAAATCCTGCGAAGGACAAGGGATCGTTTTTATCCCTAAAAATTGTATAACTCCGCGGGTGAAGTCGCGGGCAACAGCTAGTGAATGTAATATTTCCAAAATGTCTGATGAAATTACTTGGTTTTAATGTGATATTCTATAATTCCTTTCATGAATTCATCTTAGGACGTCGCGTCTGTGTGCGTTCGGCGTTATTTGTGTTGGTGTTTAGTGTTTATGCCATTTGGGTGTGTTAGTGTGTGTGTGCTGTGAGCATTCACAATGAAAGTACTCGTGGCGGTTGCGTGGATTTGGGTCACAGCACCAACTTTGATTATAGAGATTACGAATGGTGTGAATCACCGCACATCTTCTAGGTCCTTATATTGCTTTGGTAAAAAATAAAGAATGCTAAGAAGTAGATAAGAATTAGGAACTTTTTGCAGGAAAGGGTTAATATTAATGCAGATGGTTTATGTTTTTAGTAGTTCCACGGTTATGTGTTTATTCGTTTCCAATTCAGTACGCTCGCCTTAAAAGGCACTAAATTGTAATAAAAATAACTTAAATGTTTATTTTTATTTCCACATTTCCAAGAAAATGTTGTGATTTTTATAAAAGCCGTCAGCAGTTTCTTCCAAGTGCAATATAATTGGGCTAGTTCACTATTTTAGACATAGACATAGACATAACTTTATTTCGACATCGAACTTAAAATAATACATAATTTACAGAAAAATAAAAACATTTGATGATGTCGAAAAGGAATTGACTCAGCATTATGCTGCAGTAAGTATATGCTGCCTACTACAGCGCTGATTTTCAGCCAACACCTTCATATCTTTGCACCTAATGTGTTGGACCGGAATCAGCACAAATGAGTGTGTGTCGGAAAAGTGTACAATAAATAGGTAATAACCAATTTATAAATTTACGAAGAACAACAATAGCTTATAATCTGTGTTTAAATATGTAGAAACCAAACGCAAATCTGATTAAAAGTGAAAAAGAAGGTAAGTATTCGTGTTAGAGATATGAATAAGTAGCCCTCCCACCTGCGGGGAGTGCTTTTTGCAAATTTTGGTGTAAGAATTTCAAAAATTTAATCTAAAATGTATTGTGTGTAGGTATTTACCTATGGTTTGCTAAATTTTAAGTTTTTAGGTCAACTAGTTTAGGCTGTATATGTCGTCTGTCTGTCAGTCAGACCACACTACTGAATTTGTATATTTAGAATTACGATTACCGCCATGTTTCAACATAGTCCCTATTATTTCATGTTCAAGCACACTATATTCAGCATTTTTAAAATTCACACAGAGCATTTCGTTCTTCATTTCATTTTTTCCTTCATTTCTTTTTTGCAATTGGTTTTCGTTCTTTTTTTTATTCTTTTTTCTAACCTGTGTAATGTGTCACTGCTGTTATAAATAAATTTCTTTCTTTCTTTATTATCCGGAGAGCTGAGGAATGGAATTCCTTGCCTGCGTCTGTGTTCCCTGATCGCTACAATCTAGTCTTCAAATCTAGGGTTTATGGGCATTTACTGGACAAGCGTGTTCTTCTCTTATAATCAGGCGTGATTGTGGTCGAACGCAAGTCTATTTCTGTATTTAAAAAATGCTTCAAACGTTTATCTCACAGTGAGATAGTCAAAAACGTAGCCAATTAAAAAAAGGCCAGACGCTGATCCATTTCCGATAAACACAATCTCTCCCAAGAATCCAACCCACATTGAAATCAATTTAGAAAGTGGAATTGGAATCGTGAGAATCAAATTTGTTTTCCTTTTTGACGAATGTAGTTACGAAAGTCCATTGCGTTTTTACGATTAGATATTGTTATGTCAGAATAATGTTAGAAAGGTCACCTTTGATTAATGGTTTACAGCATTTATCGGATGATTACAATGTCATCAATGTAGATGAATTGGCTGAATGTCTGGCAAAAAATTTGGCTTACAGATTTGTCTTGATCATGCTGAGTATTTTTTAAATGGTCGTCTGCGTGTTAGGAACATAATTAAACGTGGATTGTACCTAGTCCTATGTAATAGCCGACCTGGAAGTTTCTCTAGCAGTCTAAGGTTCAAATTCATTTGTACGATTGAAAATATCGCAGACTATTTTCAAATACAAGTCAATCTGATAATCAGCCTTATTCTTTGTTTTCTGATGTAAAAATTGACACAGAAAATGGTAAAAAAAACAACATCTATGTCAGTCTTTCACCGCCAACAATTACCTACAATTGGTTACCCAATGATTCGCCGACTATTTTTAGGCAGATTATTGATTGGCAGACAACGTTTCGCCGAGTAACAGTACGCCGATGAATTTGTACGCAGATGTATTGTTTCGCAGACTAACGTTTCGTAACTCAACCTTTAGCAGACTATTTACTTGGCATATGAGTCAGTAAGCCGAACAACTATTTACAGAAATTCGTTTAGCCTATTAATCACTACACATTTTGCACATTTGGTCGATCAACATTTCGCTTTTGTAACGGTTGAACTATTATTCAGTGCGCATATCAACTTTTCGCATCTTTTCGTTTCGCATGGGGAATGGCATTCAATACCGCGAATATGTGTGGATTACACTATGGCGTTATTGGCATTTTTACACGCCGTGCTGACCGCGCATTCTTTATGATTTTCTTATGTACCCTCACAAGTTTTAAACATATAACGCAAGTAATAAACGTATTTTTGACCATCATTTGTATTTATTTTGTATTGGAGTCTAAACAAACAATGTCGCGATGCTAGCAGTTCGGTTCTGGCACTTCGCCGGCCGCTGCCGCGGCACGCTCGCTTCGCTCGCTCGGCTCGTGCGTTGTTGGTCGCAAAATATAGTCAACTCAGTAAAATCCTACCTGTCGTTTGGCCGATTTTATCTACGCAGATTACGAAACAAAAATCGACTGAACATTAAATCTACTTAACAATATGAATGCCATATAATAACTCTGCTTATTGTGTCTCGACGAACAGTTGCTCGGTTTGCTGAAACAATTATGAAACAAACAATCTACTAAACGTAAATCTGCTTATCGCTATTCTTCCTGCCGACTACTCAGCGAAACGAACAATAGGCGTAACGAAATTATACTAAACGTTGCTCAATCAAAAGAAAAATCTGCCAATAGTTGTCTGCGAAACGAAAATCTGCGTAATGAAACTCGGCGAGACGACAGGTCACCCCTACAATTAAATAAAACTGTATTTTTAGTAATAATTATAATTTTTGCTAATCAGTGTGCATGTGTTCTTTCGACCTAAAAAAATATCCATCACTATCCCGGCGGGTACTAAACAATTTTTCTCAATAAATGTGTCATAAATACATTAACTGAGTGCCAAATTCTATCGAAATCCTTTCCATACTTTTTGAGCGTATGATTAACACACACAACGCACTCCCAAACTTTCGCACTTACAATAATTAGGTCATCATCATCATCATCATCCCAGCCTATATACGTCCCACTGCTGGGCACAGGCCTCCTCTCAGAACAAGAGGGCTATTATTAATAATTAGGTAGGTACAGTCAAAAGCTTCTCTAACAACATTGAAAGGAAAACATGGTCTTAAAAGGTTGGCCATAAGTGTTATTTTGGCATAAGTACGATCGTGTTGGGACTTCTTTCTTGGTCGTTACATCCGATAAGTTCTTATAAATAACGTTATAAACGGTTTTGTCTGTACTGGAATACACTCAAGTTTATGTCTAAAACTGGCTTTTTCGAAATAAGGCGAAACACGAGATCCCCTTTCACGCGGCGCCGCCGCTGGTTTCGACATCGCGCTAACTTTCCACTTGCTGATTTTCATAACCCACTCTTATCTGATTCTACTGCTTTAGGATTCCTAATGCGTTTAAAACCAGCCAAGCACGAGTCGGGTTCATAAACGAAGGGTTCTAATACCACTGTACTCATCATCATCATTCAGGCAAGCGTCTGTTCCAGATGAATTTTGGCGTATTGCCTGTGCACGACGTCATTGGTGGCTGACTAGCTAGACCAGACGTTTTCAAACGGTGTGCCGCGTATATTTTCAGGTGTGCCGCGATTGTCGCGATGTGTATGCTGCATTGAAATCGTGAATAGCTATTTTATTATAAGCATATTATGGATATACCTACTATACGGGACTCTATATGCCGACCAGACGACCAGATGGCCTAGTGGTTAGAGAACCTGACTACGAAGCTTGAGGTCCCGGGTTCGATTCCCGTGTCAGATATTTGTATGAAAAATACGAATGTTTATTCTCGGGTCTTGGGTGTTAAGTATGTATTTAAGTATGTATCTATATCTATATAATTATATTTATCCGTTGCTTAGTACCCATAACACAAGCTTTGCTAAGCTTACTTTGGGACTAGGTCAATTGGTGTGAATTGTCCCGTGATATTTATTTATTTATTTATATGCGCCAGTCCGACTCACACTTGGCCATTTTTACTGGTATGCCGTAAAAATTTTATGAACGAAAAGTGTGCCGTTAAAATGTTGAAATGCTGATGCGAGAGCGACATGACCACTGTCACGTACTACGTTTGTATGGAGAATGGAACGAAGAGACTTCTCTTAAGGGTGTACTATACGCTTCAATGAATATTAGGATTTAATTTGCTTACGCCTAAATGGGGTAGTGCCTTAAAAATAACTAATTACTCCTTCAGTTAGTTTGTCATATAATATTGGATACGTACCTATTTTGTAAACAATTAAACAGAAAAGTATGAAGATTCGCCTAGTTAAAATCCCACGTGACGTCACGACGTGCGACATTTTTAGCACGGCGTTACGTCACGGGCCCCCACTCCCGAACTTTACTCTTCATCTTTGTCATTTTTTGCTTGATTCACAAGAAATTACTATTTTTTTCTGAGAAGGCCTGTGACCAGCAGTGGGACGTATATGTATGCGCTGCGATGGATGGTATTTTCAGATGATATAAATGACGGATTAAAAGTATTTTAACCAGCTCATTCTTCATTCTCTCACAAGAACTCACAAAAGCAAAACAATGCAATAAAGCTAACCTAAAATAACAGAACAATTAAGGTAACAATTTCAAAAAAAAAAGTTCGACGGTTAAAAGGCTAATTGATTCAAGCGCCATTTTGGGCGATATTGAGTTATATACATCATTGGAATCAGTGAATTTTTCCGCGTCGTTTGAGCCGGGTTTGAGGTAAATCTGAGCACTTTTTTGGCGCTTGGCTCCATTGAAAACTTGGGCATCACTCCGGTTTACGGGGATGCAAGTGTAGCGAATTTGGTTGTTTTTTTCAGAGCATGTATATAGATTCACAAAAAAAAAGTTTTTTTTTACTATTTGTAACTTAAGCCATTTATCCTTGGATGGAAACAAATGGCATCGACATTTGAATTGTTTTAACTTGATCATATAAAATTTAACATAGGATGTTAATTCATTTTACTTTAACCAGACTTTTTAATGCATGTAACTTAAATCATTTTGCCTTGAACATTTCAACAATATTTCTCCCACTTGAAGCAATCTTACCTGAACTAGTATATGAAACAATTTGACTTGTGCTAATTTTCCTTTACCACTTTTTAGTCTTTTTGTCGCTTGATTCCTTCATATTAGTTTATTATTTATACTAAATATCGTACTAAAATTGGTTTATTCTTTCACCTAGCAATAAAAATAGCATTCAAATTACATAAAAATGAACACAAATCAACACGGGTAGGTATTCATCAATCATTTATCCATGAACAGTTTCTACTTAGTGAGCGATTTAAATCATTTATCCTTGATCCATTAAAGAAGTGTACATAAACTTAAACCATTTTGCTTTGAACATATAAATCGTATTTGTGCACTTAGATATTTCTGCCCTGATCAGAGAATTGTGCAAAATGGCTCAAGTTACATCTAACTTCGTAAAAAGACATATTTTATTTATTTTGTATGTATCAAAAATTAGCAAAAAATACGCCGCTTTATGATTGGGGTCACTCTTCAATTTTTATTAAGTATTTTGGGAACAGTGATTTTTTCAAATCTTTAAAATGCTCTCCTGTAAAGTTTTCATAATGGCGCTTGAATCAAGTAGCCTTTTAACCGTCGGTATCTATTCAAAGGTTCTTCACATTTTTAGCTCCATTTCCTAAAAACTATACCTGCAGCCGGGGCACGATGCCAGTGTATACATACATAATAAACTTTCGCGAAAAAAATTCAAACTGATGGTTAACGTATTTAAATCTGTCGCTTATTATAAGATCTATGCGTACAGATAGTGGGAAGTGACTTCATTTAATGCTATGTATGTTATTGTAAAGAGAAAGAAGATTCACATAAAAAAGAGTGACTAACTTTTATGATTTTATTGTTATTATTTTGCTTATAACCTACAACACAATAGACCTAAGAATAGTAATAATAAATTGTTTTTCTATATTGTTTCCTATGTGGTGTACAATAAACAGCCATAATTATATTGATAACACGAATTGTATTGTTGTATCTCTAAAATAAAGCTGGTTTTATTTGCCTTACTTTGGAATAAGGATAATGGATCCTACATAGGATGGTCAATTTTCAAATCATGAATGTGATGGCATTCAATAACGGTACAGTAGCTTCGGTTGGAAGCGGCTTGCATCCACCGTGAATCTGCGGCTTTAGCTAAGTCATCCGTCCATCTCGTCGGTGGTCATCCTATCCTACGCTGCGCTGCGGAGAACGGATGGCCGGTGGGCCGAGAAGTTCAATCAGCCGAGGAGACAGCATAGGATATAGGTATATACTTATAATACACTGCACACAGCACACAGCAGCACAGCAGTGTGAACTAGATCGATTTCACGTAAACCTGCCACAAGCCAAAGTCCTCGTAGAAACAGTCTTATATATTTTAAACGTTAACCTCAAAATTCTCTTAAAACTCGCCAATATTTACATAAATGCTCAAACAACGTTCAAATGTGAGTAGAATGTGTGAAGGCTGCCCCAAGTAGTGTTGCTGATCAACAGTCGAATATCGATTGTCTATCGATAGTTGCTTGATAAAATAAATAGGTACGATAGAACTGTCAATAGTATCAATACTATGATTGGTTTTTTGGAGTCTTTTTGTATTTTTTATTTCAACTCCAAATTTGTTACTTTTACGGGTATCCCGTGAAACCATATCGAAAATACAAACTGAGACATGGATGCACAGAAAAACCAGAAAAAGAGCACACACTACACCACTGCTGGACAGGAATCTAGACACGAATTTTTCCTATGCATACATATCTCAGGTTGGTTGGTTGTTGGTTGGTTGGTTGAAAATACAAAAAGACTCCAAAAAACCAATCATAATTTGATTGCTTAGTAGCGACATCTCTTGTCTGGGTGAGCGGTTGGTTCCGAAAGAGTGTGACGTCTGACGACGCCACATAGATGTCGCTAGTGCTGCTGCTTAAGTAGCAAAGTAGAAATAAGCAACCTGAGATATGTACCTATGCATAGGAAAAAATCGTGTCTAGATTCCTGTCCAGCAGTGGTGTAGGGGTTATAGCACGCAGCACGGAATGCTGAGGACCTGGGTTCGATTCCCAGTGCTGGTCTCTTTTTCTGGTTTTTCTGTGCATCCATGTCTCAGTTTGTATTTTCGATATAGTATCAATACTGTCTATAGTTACCGGGTGTGGCCTGTAATACGAGCAAAAAATTAAAACATAGATCGTCCTCGTCAATCTAAATACATATAGCTCGTAACAAAATAATACCACGAACAGGTTGCAATACTATCGATCCTGTTATGTTATACTTCTTGGGAAATTCTCTCCGCTGTCACATCTGTAACACCGAAATTTGTAGGAGAATCAGACTAATCGACATTGCAAAAACCATAGCTTCAACGAAGTGGAAGTGGGCGCGCGATATTTGCCGTAGTGCTGATGGAAGATGGTGGAATAGGTGCTGGATGTCGAGTCCATGAACGGAGTGCAAAAATGTAGGGAGATAGCCAGCAAGACAAATGGACGATTTGGTTCGAGTCGCTAGGAAAGATTGGATGCGGAAGACCACACAAAATAGTCTTAAATAGAAGAAACCTTTACTCCGCATTGTGTATCAAGGTTGAAGAGGGAAAGCGAAGCGTGGCAATCAGTGGATACAAGTGGTGAGATCATCGATATATATGTACTAATATAAGCCAATGGGTGAGATATTGTTTATTGTAGCGATCTAAGGGGGAGGCTTTTGTTCAACTGTGGACGTTTTTTGGCTATTGATGATCGATAGTAGGTCACTTTCAATGACCATCGATAGTATCGACGTTGATAGTATTGTACTCTGTAATAGTAATTGCAATGGCTTGCACTGACGATTGTATTGATAGGCCTATCGATACTGTGGCTTTTTACAAGCTTTGATTTAGTTTCACCTGTCCCGCTGTCTGTCTGTCTGTAATCAAATCTTGCAAGTTAAATTCGATCAACGTCCAGTAATCGGGTTGACAACGATTAATGGCATCGACTTGAAATTTGGTATGCAAATGTATTTTGAGTGACAATACAAGTACAGTCAACAAAAAGTACAGTCGGCAAAAAAAAGCTTGTATTAATAATGACATTTTTACTAAAAATTTATTGTAGATTTATTGTAGTACTATCGATTGTGCAACTATCGACAGTGCGGTAACACTAATCCCAGGGCCGCGAACAAGGGACCGCTGTGCGTGAATCGGTGCTGTATGGTTTGCTTTATCGATTACTTCACTCAGTATGATACTGATAAGGTTTTTGGTGTTTATATATTGAAATTTTGCTAGAATTTTTGCCTGAATTCTCTCTAATTTATTGAATCAGGCGTTACTTTGCGGAGGTCCATATCAATGAACTAAAATAATTTCCTTGCTCACCCGCGACCTTAGCTATCGTAAGGTCGCGGGTGAGCAAGGAAATTATTTTAGTTCATTGAATTCTCTCTCTCTTTTGCATAATCTTAGTATAAGCTAGGGTAAAAACGTCTTTTGTAATACAAACAATTTCGCTGAGTGAACTTTATGTTGATTGTACTTATATTATCTATCACCCAATCGACTGAAAGTTGATAGAATTCGAATCGCAAGGAAACCTCCTTACATGTAACAACAAAACTTGGTATATAAGTAAAGTCCTGACTGACTAATTAAATGTAAATCCTTGAACTGGATCTAGGAAACTGAAATTTTGTTGATGATAATGATTGAGTTCAGCAGTAAGGACAGATTTTACTAAAATCGTTTATACTATTCCATAATCAGGATCTGCTATGGGGCTGAATTTGACGACAGAAGTCAAATGTCAAGAAGTATTAACCTTTAGTGATTATAAACTTTTTATTCCTAAAATAAGTACTTACAATATCAACCAAAACATTACTCTCAAAGCACATCAAGCCAAAATAAATGCAACTCAATACATAACCCGTATAGATGATTTTCAATTGAGAAATGTCAACGATTACACAACTCAGGAAGCAATCTGGCAAACTGACTAACCAAGCAAAACAATGAAAGTACACATACTTTATAATAACGAAACAGTAAAACTTGAACTCTTAGGGTCGCATTGCACAAGGCAGGTAGAGCACGTGGCCGGTCCCTTACAATGGAAGCCATTGTGTATCAAGGCTGGGTATAGTACACATGGGTACAATGGAGAAATAGGATGAAAGACAGTTTGATTTCGCTTTGAATAAGTACCTACTTATACAATTTTTGGTGTACCTAAGTACCAGGTGGATCCATGCAAACAGTACTCTATGCTCGTGTAAATACGTACGTTTTGTTCGGGTAATGAGTAATGAGGTTCAGAAAATTGAATTTCTGATTTTTGTGTATAATTTTTCGGATTTTTGGTTTTACATTTGAGTCATATAGAAGTAAAGTCAGCAACATCCACTTCAACTGAAAAGAGTACAGAAACTTTTTTTTATTTACACTTTATGCATCATCTCCAGTAAAGTAAGTTGCTACAGTAAAAAAGTGGATGTTGGTGACTTTGCTTCTATACCTATGATTAATTTAATTCAACCATAGATCTAAGAATATTTTAGTAAGTATTGAAAGTATATCATTTTTATGTTGATAATAATCTAAAGAATTTACAAACACTGTGTTTGATCATCTTATCCTCCTAAATTTAGACTTCCTACATAACAGGTCTAGTGTTTCAGACCGGATCGAGAATTTCCAGTCTTGTGATTTAAAAATTATCCCAATATAATTTAAAGTTTTTTTTTCATTTAATAAATTGAACTGTACATAGGTAGTACTTTCGGTAGATATTCTTGAAATTTTCTTTCTTACAATTGATTTGTACTTTATAAAGTACCTACGTTGAAAGTCACGAGGCTATCAAATATAAACAAGTCTGTTATAAGGATTATTAACGTGCACATTGCATTGCAATTATGAGTATATTTTAGAATTTAATTACATTATATTAAAGGCTAGATAAATTAGATATTTAAGTATTATGAATGAAATCCTTTACATAAACCTAGTTACAGGAGAAGGCATTAAACTTTAATTCAATGGCTTAAAAATATGTACTGCATGCATTTATACCTCATAGAGAAAAATTTATTGGGGAATTTTGAACAGATGGTTAAGTTAGGTAGTCTACGACACCTCTGTAAAGATGTGTCCTAAGATTGGGTCCTTACATAAACATCTGTTCGCATATATATTCGTTATTCTCGTATACAGACACATGATTCTACACGTTCAAAGTCACTAATAAAAGTTGGTATAAGAAATAAAATAACCTTGAATGTATTAAATGTCACAATCAAAAGCAGGGTGCGTTGGAAGGCCTTTTTTTTCGACCCGCCTACCTGGCCCCATTATGTTCCGGGGAAAGTTATGTGAAAGAGCAAAAAACTGATTTCTCCATCTCTTTCTATTTTTTTTCTATGTCGACCCCATGGAATGTCGAGCCCGATAATCTCGAAGAGCACACGTATGCTTGAAAAAAAAGGGTCGAAAAAAAATTGCGTCGTTTTATAAATTACAGGTTACGCGTGTCTTTAGATAAATTGGAATTGAATAGTTCAAAGATCTTTTGTCATGAAACGGTTCGTAGACGCTTTGATTTGGATTATAAAGCGAAAAAGTTTATAAAAGGTCTATAAGGCTGGGGTAGGGAGTTTTTATAGAAAGTTAGCGCTTAGCGAAATCGTAGACAACTAGGTATTTTATAAAGATTTTATGTTTTGGATGACACTGGTACGCTGCGCAATCATTATGTAAGAAATGTCAATTACACGTAGGACTTATAAAAGCAAGCAAGTTGTCTCCTGTATTTATTAGTCTTTGGTCATAATCAGTTAAAAACGTGTTATTATCATACAAAGTTTAGTCCTCGTATCATCATCATCATCATCATCAGGCGAAGTTTTCCTCTTGTTATTTTTTTCTTTCAACCAAATGCTCATTGATAGTTATCGTTTCAAATGTGATTTTGCACATAGAGAAACCGATCCCCTGCATAACAAACAGGATAGCACTGCTTCAAAAACAATAAAATATAATGTTTTAAACAATGTAAGGAAAGTGGACATGATTCAACTGTTTTTCTTTCAAACAATCTGTCATTATATTTGTTAGAAAAACTGCGGTTGTGGACAAATGCCGTCATAATTAATACTAAATAACTAATTAATACAAATTAATACAAAGTACAGTGGGTGCAAAAAAAACTTAACCCAAAATTTTACATTTTAATGCAAGCTTTTATTTAACTTACAATGTTCGTATGTACAGTCGAACAAATTGAATCATGTCAAATTGTATCTCATATGATACATTTGTCAAGGAAATGATAGTGAAATTGATTATTAAATAATTGGAATAAAATTAAATGTTATGATATATTTTGAGAAAAAGTTTAGTCTATTTCAGAATTATTCATCATTTTTGAGAAAAGCTTTATATTAGTCTCGGCTGGAACAGCAATTGCTGGCCTCGTATTAGTTAAAATACTCATACTCAGCCAGCAATTGGCGACTTCCAGGCCACGACAATAATCTACTATTACAGTCGAAAAAATGAATAGGCAATAAAAAAAGCTTTTATGCTACTTTTTTAATCGATCAGCGATTTCGTAAAGTCTGTCATACCCAAGGAACTTAACAGTTTTTTTTTCCTATATAAAATGACAATTTCTATTTTTCGGGATAAAAACTATTCTATGTCCTTCCGCGGGAAAGTTTCTGTACTCTGAATTTCATCTAAACCGTTTCAGCGGCTTAGAGGTGAAAAGGTACCTAACTAACAAACAAACAGACTTACTAAACTTTCACATTTATCGTATTAGTGGGATATTGCTACTTAATGAAATTAAATCCCATCAAAACACCAAACAAAAATCACTTCAACGCTTGTCAATTGAAATTAATTAAACAAGACTAAAGTGAAAGCATCGATTTCCACGGACAGCGAACGCGGAGAAAAACTGCCGCTTCGGAAAGTATGCAGTGACATCACTCTCACTCTTTCACTAATTAATACGAGTCAATGGTTGCGCACGCGACTGACGCCACTGATGATTCAGACTTGGATCATTTTTCAAAAGGAAAAACCGGGCAAGTGCGTGTTGGGCCGCGTGCAGTGTATTCTCTCGTCTAATGGTGATTTCCATCGGCGAGGCGAGATGAGACGAGGCGAGACGAGAATTGAAATTTGTATGCATTCTCGCGCTTCCGTCGCTCGCGTCGCCGTGCAAATTTCAATTCGCGTCTCGCCTCGTCTCGTCTCGTCTCGCCGGTGGAAAATCACCTTAGGTCGTTATACTCTTGAAAGTGTGGTCGTGATCGTCAGTACGGTATTTGGCTACTTTTTATTTATTTTATAAATTTAAGCTTGACAGTGCATCAACAAAAACAATTTTAAAGCTACCACGAAATCTGTTATGTAAATATAACAGATATTTCTGTTACACAGGTAAGCAATTCAAGGTTAAAAAGAGTAAGATAAACTTGCATGTAACGTTATGCTGGTAGAGCCATACCTACTACATAGAAAAAAATGTTTAAGATGAGACAAGTAAACATCGTTCGTAAATATGTATTTTTAATAAAAATGTATTATTTCAGATATATAGCAATTTCAGGACTTACCGTTTCGCTTGTGAAACTTTTCGACGATTTTCATGGAAATAAATTGTGCTGTAGTATCCTGTGTTAATATTATAATCGGACGTGGGATAGCCCCAATAGGTGCCCTACTAACTATCTTACACAATTCTATTCGTATAGTCATTAGAGTGTAATAGATGTTTTCTAGTGATTTGGATCTAGGGATAGCCCATATCTGTATGGTGCTACTATACTAACATACAACGCTATATACCACACTAAAAAAAACGGGATTTAGTAAGAGAACCAAGTTGAAAGACAAAGTCTTAAGTTTTCGTGGTCAGCTTCTTCTGAAGAAAGTATATTACGAGATCATTGTTGGAAGCGTCGATAAAAACCCTCAGAGCATTGTTTTATAGCGTCCTCTCTGTCTCGCTCATGGCACAATGTAACTCCGTCTCCGTTTAAAGAAAGTCCACGAGCCGATTCACTTCAATGGATTTACGTCATAGTGTAGAAGCTAAAAAGTGAGATAAATCATGTAACGTTATGATAAATTATTTTAGTTAGTAATTTAGTGATAACTTTTGTTTATTAAAATACAAGTATTTTTCGTCCTCTGCGACTTTGGTGATAATTTTTATTTTATAACCGACAGAATGTGATGCATCTGTAAATTTTACGTATTCATTTATCGATAGTGAGAGTGAAAGATGACGTCGAGTGCATTCGTAGAGAGGGCTGGGTGGATTACAAGTCAGTGTGGTGGACAGGGACGGAGAAACAATCACGTGCGATGCGGGCTGTGGGAATGTGTGCAGGTAGCGATGCAATGTGTTACCTACTTAGCAGGATTGGGGTATCGTTGTCGATTACACGATTTATATTGTTTTTTTTTATTGCTTAACGAATGAAATATAACTACTTGTTGTTTGTATTATTGTACAACATTTAAAACGCAATATATCACACAGTAAAAGAGAACCCTTATAGTTTCGCTATGTCCGCCTGTCTGTCTATTTGTCAGCGGCTTAATTCAGAGAAACGCTTACCAGAAAAATCTAAGTTACTCTGTACATATTAATACGTGGCAGAATGTTTAATTCTAATCCATTTTTTGTAAGTTATTTTTTTTACCTTTTGTTAACTGTAGGTACCTTTATAATATATTATGTAAGAATTGTTCTAGTGCATAATTTATTTGTGTTAATGGGTATAAAGAGATATGACTATGACTATAATGTTTTGTGACAAAAAAAAAACAAAAAACCTTTTGTTGGGTTACGTCCTTACTTGTAAAGTGAAGATGATTTTCTTGTCTGCTCCTATCCATTCAATTTCTTCCTGTCAATGTGCTATGGCGAAATTTCATGACAGACTGAAAACTTAGTACATAGTATCTACAGTAGATATTTTTTCAGTCTCTCTTAGGTACGTATAAATTTAAACCATTTGCGCTAGTTAATAATATTTTCTTCAGTGAAACTACCCCAAAAATGTTGGAACAAAAAATCGTAGAAGAAAGTAAAAGCATTCCCATCCCCTGTTTGAAGTGGGAAAAAAAATCTTTTGTGGCGGACAACAATACGTTGCGCTTACGCAACACGTGTGGGGCAGGTCACGTTTGCAAAAAAAGCATACCTAGAGGATTTTTTAAATTTTGAAAATTTTGAAAAGCTACCGCAGGTCTTACATAGAACCGTATTACTCACGTATCGTCGGTTTAGGGAAGCAAAGACGAAAAATTGTATATTATTGTCTACCTATTTAATTTTCTACGCCTTTTTGTGTTTTTAATCCCCGACGAAAAAAGAGGAGTGTTGTAAGTTTGACCGCTATGTGTGTCTGTCTGTCTGTCTGTGGCAGCGTAGCTCTTAAGCGGGTGGACCGATTTGAATGCGGTTTATTTTATTTAAAATCAAAATCGGTTCAGCCGTTATTAAAATATTGAACTTTGAAGTAACAAAGACGTTTTCCCATGTTTTTGTTGGTTAGGTTAGTTTGCAAGCATAGCTGAATTTTACGACGGATTAGTTTTTTAATAAACAAAGTTAGTTAGCTTTTATAATAAATTGTTTGTAGTATTTAACCCCCGTTTGTGTTTGTGTTTAATGATTTAATGTAATGCTGTAATTTTTTACCATAACAATTTATTGTATCATATAAATAAATAAATATCGATTTATCGTCCAACTACTTTGGATCTACCTATATGAGATTTTTAGTTTGTAGAGTTCGTCGCAAGTCACAGCGCAGCACACCAAATAAAAACGTTAATTATGTGGGTTGAATACAAAGGGCTTTTTTCATACACGCCACTTTTTTCATACTATCAGCGCTTTCGGAAGCACCATTGTGAAGAAGAATTCGCAGCAAGAAACTTGGCAGAAATATTTTTTTTATTCAATACTAAATCTATATTTCACTTATTTTACCTCGCGGGATACGTACGACAACGGTTGGAGTAACTAAACGATTTCTTGAGTGGAGACCGCATCTTGGTAAAGGTAGTAAGTATAGGACGCCTTCCGGCCAGGTGGAGTGGCGATCTGCGAAAGGCTGCGGGTAGAAGCTGGATGCGTCTAGCTGAGGACAGGGCGCAATGGCGCTCATTGGGGGAGGCCTATATGTCAAGCAGTGGACTGCTGTAGGCTGACGATTGATGATGGTCATATTACACACGTCTCCCCTGCCTGACTGAAAGAAGTAGCGGTCAAAAGCTAGTCGTCAAATAAAGTATGTTTTAGATAAAACATCCATAGAGTAGGTTTGAGGTTTGTTTCGTTCAATAGAAGGTCAGTTGAGCCATCCTGCTCTTAGTTTACAAGAGACAATACATTGACCTCAATCTCCTTATAAGATCTTACCGATTTTAGACCCAGTCGACTGGAAAATGTTATTGTGTTGACATTGCTTTAAAGCTTGGTTTTCACTAGTATACTGTATAAGACAAGTTAATACATTTATTATAAATTTTTGCTGGAGATAAGTGAAAGTGAATCATGCTTGTAACCATATTACATAATGAATACAAGGACTTTTCTTCTTTATAAAGTTTTATCCCCCTCTGCCTTCTCCCTTCCTCCTCCTTTTAGGGGCTGTTTCACCACCCATTGATTAGTCTTAATGGACGTTTAATTGTTTTGTTCGAATAGACGGAGACGGCATCACATTTAACGGTCGGTTAAGACTAATCAATGGGTGGTGAAACAGCCCCTTAATCTCTGACACTGTCAACGGCCGTTATGAAGTAAGTCCTGACACATTGCAAAACTATGACGTTTCTCAATATAAGAATCATAGACAAAAATGCAACGCTTACTTGTTGCGTGCGACATAGTAGTAAGTAAGTATAACTAGCATTGTTTTCAATGTTTGACGTTAATCAGGAACTTCATAGTTGTGCAATGTGCCAAGATTGTCTTCTTAGCGGCCAGGCACGGGTGTTATATGTTTGACGCCAATATCTATCTGTCTGACTATCAGGCATTGTAATTCTCAAACGGATGTACCGATTTCAATGTAATTATTTTTTATTTTTTACGTGACAGCGAGTTTCCTTGCGGATATTTTTAGCGATGTTTGATAACATTCTTTCAGTCGTTTTTGAGAAATTGAACTTTGAAATGACATAAGTATAATTATTATCGAGTGTGATTTAATTTTTTTAACTTGGTTGAGTTAATTTATTTTAATAGTTCTTTATTACCGTGCTTAATAATGTAACAAAATACGTAAACATTTATAATAAGATTGTATAGTGTATACAATGCTTAAGGTGGAGTCTGAAACCGCTGCACGCATACAAAGTAATACAAACCTTCGTCCAGCGCAAGAAAATAATACGCCTTTCCCTGTAGCATGCTAGAAAAGGCCGTGACACGGTCTACAGACCCTATGTGATTGTTGAAAGCTGTGTATTGCCGAGAAATACACGTTGACGACTACCCTAATAAAAATGTATTAGACTTTACCCAGCTTTGGGCGCGTAAACAAACCTTTAAGTCCAGCAGTCGATTTGAAAGTCCGGGTTTTCATTAAATTTCCCCGTCTATCCCACTAGTCCCATTGAGTTCCCGTAAATTCTCAAAAATTACATCGTGGTTTTCATTGATGACGCGCTAAAACAACTGTGGCCAATGAGGGCGGGCTATCGCGTATCAATTCGCCGCTAGAGGCGCTATTGTAGCGAGAGGTCTCCGAAATGTCAAATGTCACTGTTTTTGGGTGAGCTACGCGGGTTTATTTGTAATTAGAATAATTTTGTGAATATTTTCCAATACCTGAAATTAATTATGGCAAATACGCGTTACGGGGCAATGAATGTCTGTGTTTTGAGACAGTTTTGTCATTCGGAAACCTTTGTCCTCTCTTTGTTCCGAACTAAACGGGACTTCGCAACACTGTGGCATGCTTGATATTTTTATTGTACGATTTTAAGGTAGGTATTAAATATGATTTAAATGTAAATTTTGTTTTCACGCCCGTACTAACAATCTAACCACTATACTTCAGGCAGGACCTTAGTCTACAGTGGCACCAGCAATTAATTACCGGAATATCAAGTATCCAATGTCTCGAAGCAGATCTTTGTTTAGCTGTACGCCAAGTTTCATGTAAATCCGTTCAGCTGTTATTGCGTGATTCAGTAACAAACATCCAAACATCTTCACAAACTTTCACATTTATAATATTAAGTAGGATAGGAAGTAGAATTTAGCCTTTGTCTGGAAACACTGCTGAAAGAATGTTTAATCAGTAAATCGAAACTTTTTATTTATCAAATTGATTTTAAATTCATTTATTTTATTAGTAAGTTCGCATCGCACAACGGAGAAGGTAAGGTCAACTCCTGAAGATTCTGGGTACAGTGAACTGCATCTGAAGTACACAGGACTACAGGGTTCTATGTCATCAGATCTTTGTTGGCAAGTTACTTACCATGAATGAACATTTCCACGTAAATTCTTACAGAGAAGACCGCGATTGATACAAAGCGCCCTATCTTTACACAATTTCGATTACATAAACCCTCAGTATAAAACTACTCACACACGTGACAGAAACGAGTTCAGGGGGCAACTACGAAATTCGAAAGTCGTACCGTCCCTCTCACTCTCGTATTACATAATATTAGCGTGAGCGGAACGGTAAGATATGAAGTTCGAATTTTGCACTTTGTAGTACAGGGCTAGACGCACGTGTACAGCCCGTCTTTGTGCTATACTATACGGGTCACTGTGAGTAACAAGGGATAGTGGCTGGGAAATAGGGCACTGCGCAGCCGCAGCTGTTTTGGTGAAGGAATAGTTGTGTGGTTCAACTAATTAGGTCAGAGGCCACATTGTCTACACGCTCGGAATAACTATCCCATTTACTGTTACTTCAAGGTTGACTGGTAGAGATCCCTTGTATCTCAAAGTTTGTCAATTGTATTGTATGTACAATACATACTTTCTAGCGGCAATAAAAAGAGTACTTTCAAATAAAACACTTTTTTTGCAAACTTAAATTTTTTGATAGGGACAAGCTTTTTTACTAACTGTATTTTCTGTTGAGTGTAGGTATAAATCGTACAAACTACATATCCGTACCAAATTTCAAGTAAATCCGATTACTAAATGTGTTAATTAATCTAATCTTGCAATATAACATTTTATTTCATATTGAATATTTATACTTGCATATCAATTTCTAAGAAAGCCTCAGTACGCGATTTCGACTAGCACTTGGCTTCTACAGTTGACATTAGTGACATCTATCTTGTTGGAGTGTCAATACGCGGTCACAGCTTCGTATGAAAGCGTATCCATGATTGAGTACAGTCACCAGCACCAATATCTGACATAACAAGCGCGCATAAATATCTGATACGACTCTATTTCTAGATATTTTTGCACGTTCCGCTGTGGCAGATATTAATGCTGGTGACTGTACCTATTACACGTAAACTACTTTTATTTCCGAATATTGAACTAAACATGTGTCAAAGAGACCATTATTAATGTGAGCAGGGGCATACGAGCTCGTTTATAATAGTTTGCATTGTCTGTCGATCGTTGATGATAATAAAATTTAAGAGTATATTTCTGCGGTCGTAAAAGCATTTTATATCATTGATTTACAGACAAGACTTTTGAGAAAAAAAATGTTTTGGCTAATGATCGCCATTACAAACATTTGACGATCCCTATTAACATATTTGGATCTGCAATTTAAACAGTATATTTGACTTTGGCACATTAATTGCAGATCCGACTCTGTTAATAGGGACCGTCGCATTATTATTAGGACTTACACTGTTATGGATCGCGAACGGGACCCGTAAGCAGTGCCGGATTTATACTTTTTATGAGTGTAGGCCACTTTGTGTCTGCCCCATGTAAGTACCTTTCTAAAACTTGTTTGACTTTTATCCTCTGATATCCTCTGAAATCTGCCGCCCTTAGGACGCTACCGCCCCTAGGCCGCGGCGTACAGCATATTAACAAATCCAGGACTGCCCGTAAGCGATATTGAAATCATTTTTCCCGGCAAAGCCAGCGTTTTGAATCGTCATAGGTAACTGCGCCGACGTCCTTACCCCGACCTGAGTCTAATTAGTAGGTCTTTGGCCGGACAAACAAACTGACTTTCAAACGCTCTCTACTACGCGAGAATTATTACTTAACAAGTTTTTTGCTAAGATTTCATCTGCATGGAAATAATGTAGTGATTGTGTTTTATGTTATCATTATTTTTTATGTCTAATGTGTGAATATAAATAATTAACTTGGTACTATAATACACGCGTATTGAGATTTTTTTTTATTCGACTGGATTGCAAACGAGCAAGTGGGTCTCCTGATGGTAAGAGTTCACCACCGCTCATAAACATCTGCAACACCAGGGGTATTGCAGATGCGTTGCCAACCTAGAGGCCTAAGATGGGATACCTCAAGTGCCAGTACTTTCACCGGCTGTCTTACTCTCTACGCCAAAACACAATAGTGGAAGCACTGCTGCTTCACGGCAGGATTAGCGAGCAAGTTATTGCACAAGGTCCTACCACCTGCAATAATCCTGTAATAATGGTGCAATGTCTTGATTAAACCAATTAAGCACTCTTAAGCAGAAGGTCGTGGGTTCGAGCCCGGGCTAGCAGCTCTGAGTTTTTCGGAACTTATGTGCTAAATAACAATCGAAATATGCCACGAGCTTTACGGCGAAGGAAAACATTATGACGAAACCTGCACGCAACTGCAAAGAATTTCAACGGTGTGTATGTGAAGTTCCCAATCCGCAACGGGCCCGAACGTCCAGAACGATGCCAATTGATATCGATATTTTTATATTGAGGTAATTACGAGGTACAGTCAGCCAAATAAGTGGTCTATCAATTTTTAAACAAGTTCCTATGAAATGAATAAGTATGTCGCTAAAGTCGAACTTTCAAGTTGACAGACGCGTCTATCGCCATTATTGTTTTAGGACATGCAAACGATTATCAACTTTAAGGTGGTACGAGTAGACCACACATATATGGTAAGTACCTATCATTGATAACTATTGAAAACCATTTTTTTTTCATTTTATAAGTAAACTGTATCGCGTTATCTCTATCTCGCGGGAACTATGCAATTTTCCGGTTTAAAACTATGCTATGTCCTCCTTCACCGGGATTAAAACTATCGGTAAAGGTACCGAATTTCATCCAAATTGGTTCAGTAGATCGAGAGATTACCCCCTACAAACTCATAAGCTTTACCTCTTTATAAAATAGTAAGTACAGATTAATTAAGTGTTTGTCACCCACGCCCAAAAAAAAAAGTAATTTTAAACTATTTAATGCATAAAAATATCTTTATTATTTAAGATTAACGTCAAATGCAGCAAGTATCAAGTAAATTTTTCGTAATGAGAATAAAAATGACAAAAATCACAATGATCTTGTATTGTATTGTAAAACTCTCTATTGTACATTAAAACACATGAAAATAACAGAACATAGGATAATAAGATGCGGAGATTTTGTCGCCGTTGGGTTATATTTTTAACCACCTCTAGGAACGAAACGTGGATTTCCAATGTTTTTTTAACGCTGCAGATTATTATTTTATGAGTCTATTTTATTGTATTTATTTAAGAAAGAAAGAAAGAAAGAAAGAAAATATTTATTCGTGACAAACATGAGAACAATGGATAAAAGAAATAGAAAGAAAAAAAAAGTAATGTATGTCACGAAATGGTCCCAAATCAGCAATCTGTCGCAATATTATACTAGCCTTCACCGCAACTTTGCTAGAATGAACCGGTAAATCTGTGAGTTGCATTAATATGCCGTAATTTTACTGAATTGCCACGGGAATTTTCAGAAATGTCATCGTTTTCTTTATTTACATCGTGTGAATATCTGTCCCTACACTAAGCGGTCAAGATTATGGGATTGAACCTGAATCCCGATCTCGCGGGAACATCAGGATAAAAAACCCTACGTGATACACCAGTGATACGCATACCGATTTTCATTCCTTACAGCCATTTCGGAGTGAAAAGTAATAAACTCACACATACGTCAATACACACGCATAAACTTTCGCATTTAGAATTTTAGAAGGATAATAATGACTTACAGTTTTTTTTCACAATTGCGCATTAAATTGTGGTAAGACAGTAGTGACCGCAGTGACGCAGAATGGGGACGAACTCTGCGTACGCGCTGGTACTATCTATATAAACCTTTTGACTGACGTTAGTTTGACACTTCATTTACTTACGTCCTTAACCTTTTAACCACCAATACGTTTTCATTCGTACGTGCCCGTGTCGCCACCTACACTGAAATTATATAAATTTTGTTTTAAATATAGGACTACGGCGATAGTGGCTGGACATTGGGTGTCTTATATATCAGACTATGGCGGTAAAAAGGTTAATATATCAATTATATGTATTATCTTACGAATGTCAGTATGGCTGCGTTTTAACCAGAGCGATGATGCGTTGTGAGTAATGTGTTTGTCATGTCATGAACCAATAGACACGCCTCATTTAGGTACTTATCCTCGCTCAGCGCCGCTCTAGTGGAAACAGCGTTTCTATTGGTTCATTTTAAACAAATTCCTCGTATTAGCACATCGAAGTGGCAATGAGCAGGCCGGATTACTTATGTATGGGCAAAAAACTTTTCCCAAAGTATCACATCCCAAAATATTTTACTCAAATTATCATTTGGCAAAAAACATTTACTAAAAAACTTATCGCAATTTTACAGTTAATTTTTTTTTTGGCAAATTATTGTTTCAAAAATAATCAGTTAGTCATGTTTCATATTACCAAGTAGTATTAAGTCAAATGTATCGTTTGGCATAACGTACTCTTCTCAAAATATCGCATGCTATAATAACCTACTTTTCTGGGAGCAGTTCGTTTCCGTGGGGGCGCAGTTCTAACCTAAAATAACCTACTTTTCTGATAGCAGTTCGTTTCTGTGGAAGACGCAGGCTAACCTAATCTAACCTACTTTTATGGTAGCAGTTAGTTTCTGTGGTTGGTTTGTGCGAAAAGTCATTTTGAAAAAATTATTTTTTTTCAATACAATTTAGCCAAAAGAAAACGTTTGCTTCATAAACGTACTCTTAAATATTTGCATGACATAAATTATTCCAAATGATAATTTGACCAAATGAATAAAATGAGCAATGTAAATACGCCAAAGATTAGTTTGGGATATGAAACTACTGCGATAAGTTTTTTGGGAAGTGAAATTTGGCGAAAAATATTTTGCCGAAACAGCACAGAATAGTAATAGTACAATAGCACTGTGGAATAAAGTTCTTGAATGGAGACCACGGATCGGCAAGCGCAGCGTATTACGTTCACCAACGAGATGGACGGATGACTTGGGTAAAGCCACAGGTTCACTGTGGGATTGTGGATACAGGTCGCTTACAACTTAAGCAACTGGAGGTTTATGGGGGAGGCTTATGTCCAAGAGTGGACGTTCCACGGCTGATATCATGGTGATGATGATGTAACGCATCCTCGCATATGTTTGGTGGAAATTCAGCGTCAACGTCGACATTGTTCGTCTTTTTCCAGAACTGTTGACGTTTTTAACGAAAATGGGAAATCGTATTAATCATATTAATTAAGGCGCTAATTTAATTTGTCCTTATAAATCAAAACAGGAAATGACAGCCGCCTCTGATAAAGTTAGAGGGTAACATACCACCGTAAATTACTGCGCATTTGTGATATTTGATTAAAAAGTCACATCACATTACACATTTTTTTTATTCTCATTTATTTTATAAGCCATACATCTTATGATTAAGTCGGCTTAAAAGTATTAACAATGTTACTTAAACTTTAGGTGTTACTTTAGAAATTGGGATTAGTAATTATGGGGTTTATAATATTCAAATCTTAGAAGCAATGAGTGTAATGAAATTTAAAAATGTACCACTGTGCACATTAACATTTAACACAGCAAGATTGCTTAACAAAGTCTTACCGCTAGTACTTTTTGTTTTTTTTTGTCAACAATATGGATATAACAAACGAAGCCCATGTGCGAAATTACATTTAAAACCACGAGCTTTACGGTGAAAGAGAACATCGTGAGGAAACCTGCACATACCTGTGAAGTTATTCAATGGTATGTGTGAAGTTCCTAATTCGCACTGGGCCCGCGTGGGAACTACGGCCCAAGCCCTCTCATTCTGAGAGGAGGCTTGTGCCCAGCAGTGGGACGTAGGCTAGGATGATGATGATGATGAAACGCAGCCCTCCCCTCAAAGTCAAAGTCAAAATATCTTTATTCAATTTAAGCTTTAACAAGCACTTATGAATGTCAAAAAAAAATCTACCACCCGTTCGGAAAAACATCTGTTGAGAATTCGGCAAGAAACTCAATGAGGTATACATTCCTCCTGCTTCTTTCTAAATGTCTTCTCTGTTCAAAATAAAGACCTCCCACCAGGTGGACTGACGACATCGTGACTAGTTCTCTATTTAGTATGTATGTATGTATGTAAACTCTTTATTGTACGAAAGAAAAGAAACAAAACACAATTGACAAACTTTGAGATATTTGTACAAACTAACTATCTAACTACTAACTTGTTGTACTTGTGTTGTGTGTTGTGTTGTGTTGTTGTTGTTGTTTAGTTGTCGTTTATTGTGGCGATCTAGAAGTCTTTGTTCAGGAGTGTCTTCCGGCTGATGATGATGATGAGTTTGTGTGAATACACCTTCGTTGTTTAATTAAAAACCGCTGAAACCATGTAAAAAATATGTTACACGAGGTATCTGTGCCCTATGACACTGACTATTATATACAAAATATCGATGGTTTAGAAGACAAATGTGATAAGTGATAATTTTTTAACATCTGAATGACAAATGTAGTACAAGGCTAAATAAGCAAGCATGCTCTCCCTGTTCTTGTCAAAAAAAAAATCACTTAGTACATTTGTCTTCTAAACTATCGATATGACGATTGCGGTCACAAGAGGTTTCCCAATTTTGCTATTTAAAAAAGCGGCCAAGTGCGAGTCGGACTCGCCCATGAAGGGTTCCGTAGCAGCAAGTAATATAATATATAAGTTCTTGTTGTTCGTTGTAACTTTGATCGATGTTTTAATAATAGTGTATTTTTTTAATTAAGTATGACGTATTAAAAAAAAACTACTTACTTGATCTCATTCAAACCAATTTTCGGTGGAAGTTTGCAAGGTACATACAGGTTTGTCCATCATATATTTTTTTTAGTTTTATCATTCTCTTATTTTAGAAGTTACAGAGGGGGGACACACATTTTACCACTTTGGAAGTGTCTCTCGCGCAAACTATTCAGTTTAGAAAAAAAATGATATTAGAAACCTCAATATCATTTTTGAAGACCTATCCATAGATACCCCACACGTATGGGTTTGATAAAAAAAAATTGTTGAGTTTCAGTTCTAAGTACGGGGGAACCCCCAAAATTTATTGTTTTTTTTTCTATTTTTGTGTGAAAATCTTAATGCGGTTCACAGAATACATCTACTTACCAAATTTCATCAGTATAGTTTTTATAGTTTCGGAAAAAAGTGGCTGTGACATACGGACGGACAGACAGACAGACAGACAGACATGACGAAACCATAAGGTTACCGTTTTTTGCCATTTGGCTACGGAACCCTAAGAAATTCAATTGTTTGTTGTTTGTTTGTTGTATTCAAAATTCAACTTCAGAACTACGCAACATACAAACATATCTATATTCATCTAAAATCCTTACGTAAATTAGGCATCTATCTGCTTTATTTACGCTTGTTTTGTATACTCAAATATCAATGGGTTGCTAAGAGGTGATTATTTGTTAACGTTTCTTGTAAAGATCAGCTTGGTTGTTAATTCTTTGACATAAATCAGATTTTAAAGGCCTAACATACATCCTTAACTGCACATTACACGAGCACGAGTCTTACGAGTAAGTATGTGTTAAATGTATTTTCTTTGTTAGTTTGATAATTTTACTAACATAGGAATTTTCTGAAATTTTTAAACAAACAGTTTAGCTTTTAGAGGGCCCGGGACGCTAGATTTCAACCAAAAAATTGTACTTCAAAATTTAATATTTTGAAAACGAATCACTGTATCGAAAAATCGCTTTCACAACTCCGCAATGATTTTAAAAGATCTATCTAACGATACCCCACACTATAATGTTAGACGAGAAAAAAGTATCACCCCCACTTTACGTCTGTGGGAGGAACCCTAAAAAAATTGTTTTTCTATATTTTATTTTACCACTTTGTTGGCATAATGGCTAATATATCCATGCAAAATTACAGCTTTCTAGCACTCATAGTCTTCTTTTCAGTTTTTAATATTTTGTAGGAACATTATATAACGTATACTCGTATTATTTACTATTAACAGTTATGAAATAGTTTTTTGAGATCTTTAAGATGAGCTCTTGATTTTGATACCCATATTAGTCGTTTTGGAAAAAAAAATGTTTGTTGACCCCCAATATTTGCATCTCAGAGTCGCCATGTTTAATTTTTTTTTAACGTCACCTATCTAAGGACACTTGGGTTATCGGGACAATTCTAATGACACCTTAATTGCCTAAATCCGTCCAGCGGTTCGAGAGATATGCGGTAATAAAGAATATTACATACTTACATACAAGATACTCCTTGCAGTCGGGTAATAATTAAAATCTATAGTCAAAACTAAGCTATATCTAAATTACGAAAAAATTAAATAATATTTTTCTGAGGATTTCGTCTTTTCTACGGAATATTCCAAGTTTAGGTATATTTTTTATACCTTAGGCTGCTATTTACTCTTAAACTACTAATAATTCTCAAGCAAACTTAACCGTTATAGTTTTCCTTGTAAGTTTGTACTTACTTAAAGTTTGTCAATTGTTCATTTTCTTTTGTACAACATACATACTTACTACCATCGTTTGCACTTTAAAATTGAATATTTTGCAAACAAATCACTGAATCGAAAAATCCTATAGAAGAAAGAGAAAAAGACCTATCCAACGATACCCCACACTACAAGATTGTATGAGAAAAAAAAAACACCCCCACTTTACGTCTATGAAAGGTACTCTAAAAAAATTTTTTTTGAAGTGACCATTGTACCGTTTTGTCGGCATAGTTTACATATATATTCGTGCAAAATTACAGCAAAGCCGCGTACGCATAGACAGACAGACAGACATTGCGAAACTATAAGGGTTCCGTTTTTGACATTTTGGCTACGAAACCCTAAAAAGGCCCCTGTGGCATTGTGCCAAAGATGCTGGCAGCATTTCCTCGTTGAATCGCTAGGTTAATTCTTTGAGCGAGGTAGCTGCCAGCTCTTCAGTCACCGGTGGCATCCATAAGCCTCTTCGAAATCTCTTTGAAGAGGCTTAGTGCTCCTGGGCCCCACGGACCAAGGGTCTCGACACCGAAAGGGACGAAATTATATTCGGCGAAGAGACCACTATATTTGCTTATTTCTTTGTATTGAAAACTATACAAAAACAAGTGTGTCTGAATCAGAGTTCAAGAGTTTTACTGGCCGCATTAATTGCATACTCATCATCCGGATTTTTTCCAGCCGGGCATAGTTCTTATCAAATGCATCGTAGCAGACTAAGGTTACACAACATATCCGTTTGTTCTACATGACGTATGGGCCAGAAAAAACAAAATTACCGAATGCCCGCTTCCGGCCAATAGTGACAAACTTCGCGTTTACATACATCAGGGGTGGCCAACTTGATTAGACCCAAGGTCTACTGTTTACTGACGAAATCCTTTGCGATCTACCAATTACATACTTCTTGAAATCTTAAATGAAACAGCATAGTTCAGTATTTATATTTTCTGCCTTGCCACGATCGACTGGACTAATAGTCGCGATCGACCGGTTGACTACCCCAGACATACATGTTCACATGTGAAGTAATTTTGACCTTATTGTCAACAAAATATACCCGGCAATGGAACTTAAGCAACTTTTTTCTTTCGTGACTTTACAACTTACTTTTTGGATAATTAAGGGGCTAATTAAGCGTACTCATAGGAATTGAATTCATAACAGAGCCCATGACATGCAGCGAACTGGATAAAGACCTATCGAATGTTTTATACAAGTCACAAATGGCACTAAACAGCAGATTAACTTCTATAAACACGGCTTCGAGATCGATTAGCGATTGTTTACAGCCACAGTCGTGATTGACACTGCCCCTGCGCCCGCGTCGCTCTGTTTGCATATAATGCGCTGGTGACATTTAGACCACATTTGGACCTGCAGGGATGTGACATGTTCACAGTTTACAACAACCGTTTTAGATTGAAGTTACAGGTGTCGCGGCCTTCCAAAGCTATATTATTATAAGTACAACTATGGGAATTCTTCCGATGAAACCTTTGAACTTGTTTCAACTACGAAGTTCCATCTAGAGATGGGATTTCTCTTCGGAAAAGATCGATTCTTAAATAGATTAGAATAGATTTCAATATAGAAATCCAATTATGGAAAAAACTCACTAATAGAAATTCGAACTTCGCATGACACTCCTTCCTCTACATACTTAGAAACTGTCGACATCCTGTTTTCTCAATGTTTAATGAACATTATAATAATATTAGGTACAATAATAAGTGACTAAGTATACCGAGAATAATTGAGGGAATTCTGTATAATTCTAACAATAAAAACAAGTACGTCAAATACGTGTCGTAAACATGGATATGTTATTTAGGAAACTTTCCCGTTTTATATTAATTTAATTGCGGTTTAATTGCACATTGCTTAATTAATCAAATTGATAGCAGTGCTTACGTGAAGTAATTCTAGGTAGGCACATTTTGTTTTTCAGAAAATATCAGAATCGTTTAAGGAATTTCCTGATTCCGCATTATTTTCCCCTTGTCGAGGAATAAAACTTCCCTAATTCGTGGAAGTGAATTAATGTCGTTTTATTAATACAAGCTATTTTTGCTGACTGTGCTTGCATTATCACTGGTACCTATATACAAGTAACTATAAAATAAAAGAAAATTATCGTCATTTTAAACATATTAAAAGTGTGTTAAATGATATTATAACGGATAACTCACGTCTTAAACCGAGTTTAGTTCGACATGTTTCGGGCTATTTCGTAGCCCTTCCTCTCAGGAGCACGCGACTCGGCGGCTTTCGCAACACGCACACTACGCGCCAGCGCTCTGCTCGCACGACTGTCCGACGAAACTAACACCGGCGCACAACTACCCGCAGTTTTATCGACATTTTTTATTATCAATGTCTAATGTAGGGTAGCACACAACACTAACAACATCGCTCCGTAAAGGCACGTTCACACCAACCGATGACGCAGCACGAGTATTTAATACTGTTTTCCAACTCGGGGGTACCGACCAACCGCAATCCCGGTTATAATATAATTTAATATGAGTGAGTCTCACGGTAGTTTCATGTTCAAAATTAAAAGTGTGCGTAAACTACGAAATTTGAATTTCGTGTCGTGCTGTCCATCTCACGCTAATTCGACTTAAGAAGGGAGTAAGAGGGACGGTATGATACGAAATGGAGTCCTCCCGGTTTGTAATGACAGCGTCGCTTAGCCCACCTCGTAGCACGAGACACGAAAACGATATAAAAGTGTATGTAGAGCGATAAGTATCATTTGTTTTGACGCTAATAGTAATAGTTTTTAGGGTTCCGTAGTCAACTAGGAACCCTTATAGTTACGCCATGTCTGTCCGTCTGTCTGTCTGCCCGTCCGCGGCTTAGCTCAGAGACTGTTAGTAATAGAAAGCTGTAATTTGGCATGAATACATATCAGTCACGCCAACAAAGTGGTAAAATGAAACAATCTAAAAAAAAACCCATAGACGTAAAGTGGGGCGGTGTTTTTTTTCTCCACTAACATACAGTGTGGGTTATCGTTGGATAGGTCTTTTAACACCATTGGGGGGTTGCCAGGACACACAGGATTTTTTGATTCAGTGATCTGTTTGCGAAATAGTCATCTTTAAAGTGCATATTTGCATTGAAATCGAGCGTCCTCTTCTAAAATCTAAATTGTTGGATGGAAAATTTTGAAAAAATTCAGGATGGTAGTAAGTATATCTAATTTATATTATTAGTAGTTTAAGGCTATCTTTCAGGAAAAAATACATCTAGATTTAGTCGTTAAACCTGGCTTAAGCTTGACAGTTCCACACATTTTGACACTACTAAACTGAGCTTAACGCAAACTCGAGATTTATGTGTTTCCAGCAAGTAGCCCTAAGAGTAAACAGCAGGCTAATGTATAAAATATACCCAAACTTGGAAGATTCTGTATCTACACAATACGAAATCCTTAGACAAATATGGGTCATTTGATTTTTCGTAATGGCTACGGAAACCAATCTTGGGCGTGTTCGACACGCACTTGGCCGGTTCTTTCGCTTTGTTATTGATTTGTCATATATTAGACACTTTCCTGACTATAATATTATATATTTTTTAGGATATTAGTTTAATATAATGTACTTGGTGTAAGCCGTGGTGGCCTAGTGGTTTGACCTATCGCTTCTCAAGCAGAGGGTCGTGGGTTCGAACCCCGGCTCGCACCTCTGAGTTTTTCGAAATTCATGTGCGGAATTACATTTGAAATTTACCACGAGCTTTGCGGTGAAGGAAAACATCGTGAAGAAACCTGCACAAACCTGCGAAGCGATTCAATGG
Source organism: Choristoneura fumiferana (assembly GCF_025370935.1). Lineage (NCBI taxonomy): Eukaryota > Metazoa > Arthropoda > Insecta > Lepidoptera > Tortricidae > Choristoneura > Choristoneura fumiferana. The sequence continues at coordinate 5,803,409 of NC_133489.1, forward strand.
TGCGTGCGAAGTTCCCAATCCGCACTGGGCCCGCGTGGGAACTATGGCCCAAGCCCTCTTGTTCTGAGAGGAGGCCTGTGCCCAGCAGTGGGACGTATATAGGCTGGGATGATGATGATGATGATGAATGCACTTGGAGATAAGTAGGTACTGCAATAATAGCAAGTACTTCGTGCTCTGCCAGCCCTAAGATTCAGGTCACAGCAAGTTAGTGACAGGCCTATTGTTCGAGGAGACATTTAGGGTGCGCTCTATTGTGGCAGTGCCTAGATGATCTGTGTCACGGCTGCAGGATACCTGTGCTTATCAAACAGCATAGTTCAAATGTTACGCACAAAACCAGTGAAGAGCGTGTGGAAAACACCCAAGTTAGGGTACCGTAGCCGTTACGAAAAAAATCAAGTATTTAGCATTTCTCTACGAATTTTGTATTTTGTACGGAATCTTTCAAGTTTAGGTACATATTTATATTTTATACTATAGGCTGCTATTTATTCTTAAAGTACTAATAATTCTCAAGCAAACTTATATTTACTAACACCATGATTTTTTTCATATTATTCAAACCAACAGTTCATTCTTTAGAGGGGGGGGGGGGTCTTGATTTTAATTAAAATTCTTTAAAGTTCAATATTTCGCAAACAGATCATTAAACCGCAAAATCGTCTTCAAACCGGTTTTTCGCCTGCCCTGAAGACATACTTTATTTTTTTTTAACTAAACTAAATTAAATCTGCTAGGACCCTTCGGCATTCGAGTAGGAGTACTTATGAATTTACACATTCGTAAACTTTCGTGGGTTCAAACCCCGGCTTGCACCTATGAGCTTTCGAAATTCATGTGCGAAATTACATTTGACGAGTTTAACGGTGAAGGAAAACATAGTTAAATTGCGTTGTCCTTTATTCTTATCAAACTGACAGTAAAAAAAATCTTATTATGATAATATATTATGCAAATAATAACGCATTTACTTTGCATAATTATATTAATTCCTTTTTATATAGTACATCCGGTAGAAAATTATCACTTTTATGGTTTTCCACGATTTATTAGCCATAAAATATTTAAATAGACCTCCTCATTTGCAATCATGTTATACTTAAAGGTTATAGTAATTAATAACAAACATAGTTTTTTTTTTATTTCTCATCATTAGATTAATTAGGTATAATAAAGTAATAATCCTGTTTAATGATTATTCTGCTTACTACACTTCCTAGTCTCGCACATTTTTTACCGAAATTGGTTCAGGAATATATAAATTTTATTCACTTTTGAAGTCATGTTTCTGATCTTAAAAAAATAAATTAATAAAAACTCTACTTCGAAAAATCGATCTTAAAATAGAAAATACATGAAAAAGTAAAATCATAAGCCCTATATATCTTATAGAGGAGAAAGAGGTAACGCTCTCAAAGAGAAAAGGAGAAATAAAGAAAGAATGAAGGATTCTGAGGGTAATATACATTTAAAAAAACAACCGAATTGAGGACCAGCTCCATTTTTGGTGTCGTTTAAAAAAAGTATGTATGTACTAATTTTAATTGTACAAAAGGAAAAACAAAATAAAATTGGAAACTTTGAGATACATGTAAAAGTACCAATCTTAATGATCTTATGTTCAGTGCAACGAAGAGATGTAAATAAATAAATATCATGGGATAATTGACACCAATTGACCTAGTCCCATACTAAGTAATGCTTATAATTATGGATATAAAGCGACGGATAAACATACTATAATAGATAAATACATATTTAAATATATATTAAACGTCCAAGACCCGAGAACAAACATTTATTATTCATAAAAATATCTGCCCGGCCGGGGAACCCGGGACCTCAAGCATCTTAAGGTTTTCTAACCACTTGGCTATCAGATCATCAGAACTATGATAACGTTTAATTGCACCACTAAGATTGCCTGTGGCGCACCTGAAGGAAGGAAGTGCTCAAGGGTATCAAGGCATCTTTGCCGATGAAATCTTATTCCTCCAACTAAAATAGAATCTTCTTGACCAAAAAAGGCCATACTCCTTTTACGTTAAGGAGTTGACAGCCAGTTTCCGAGTTAGGCCGGACCTTGCCGCCTTGCGACATCTTCGACCTTTCGCTAGCGTTGCGAAGTACATACTATATTTAATTTGCTGCTAGCTTGTAAAATAATGGTTGTGGTTGAACAAACGCACTGTACCGCAGAAATTTTGTGAGCGCAGTTAAACTGTTATGTTATAAACGCTTGTTAACTTAGATAAGTTACATGTTCACATTTCAGGTGTTTAGGTATAATTAAAATTAAAAAAAAGCCGTGGTGGCCTAGTCGTTTGACCTATCCCGTCTTAAGCAGAGGATCGTGGGTTCAAGCCCCGGCTCGCGTGGTAACTAAGAGCCCAAGCCATTCTGAGAGGAGGCCTGTGCCCAGCAGTGGGACGTATATAGGCTGGGATGATGATGATGATGAGGTATAATTAGATACCTTACAACACGGCCTCGCCCTACCAGTCCAACACTATGTTGAAAGACGTCACTCGCATCGACCTAACGCCTGCCGCATTACACCTTTGTACCGTCACCTTGAACCTTTGAGCAAGATAAGCGCCAGTTCTAGGGCCTCCCGGGGCCAGAATTAACCCCCTGGACAAGTCTTAGCACCTAATTAGTCCAAACAATGTCCCAAAGTTAAAGGTTGTGTTTCCAACCTTTCTATCCACAATCATATGCTGCCCAGATCAATAAGAGTAGGTACGTGCGTCAATTTGCTCGTTTATTTGACTGACTTACACTTTGATTATGCATTTTTAAACTTACAAGGTGTTTACAAGTGCCATTGGATTCAATAAATTACTATCCATAATCAATTCAATAAATTATTCTATTGCAGGTACAAGTTAGAATAAGGAAAGGAAATTATGAACGTGTGGTGAATTCTTTTGCAGAAAGGTCGCTTCAAGTTTTGCCTTAAATTATCATAATTTATTACTATCCTTATTAAGCGTTTGATAATGCCACAAGGAAATATAGGAGGTGTACTTAGAAAACCGGGTGTCTTTAACTAACTGTTGAAAATGTCGCCTTGGAGAATAAACAAAACACAGGCTAGGGTTGCCTCTGACAGAAAAAACCACGAAAAAACCTTAACTTGGCTCACTACAAAAGAAAGTGCGCCGTTAGTGAGTATTATAGTTAACCCTATCACTATTATAAATGCGAAAGTTTTTGTGTGTGTGTGTGTGTGTGTGTGTGTGTGTGTGTGTGTGTGTGTTACTCTTTTACCCTAAAACTGATTGATAGATTTGTAGGTACATATGGGTTTCTGGAATAAAACATAGGCTACTTTTTATCCCGATATGTTACCAAGGGATAGAGATCAATTTCAACATTGAGCTTTCGTAATAATTATTGTGGTGATTCTCAAAAAATATACGCTCCCTTCACTAACGAAAAAATACCCGCGTCAATAAATTTAAATTACATTAAAACTTTTCTTAAAATTCCTCATTTTTTGCGCAATTTCCTAATTTTTTTTGTACACCGAAATCTTCAACAGAGAGTCATCAAACTTGTAAAAAAAATAGGTGAAATCGGTGATGTCGTTCTCAAGTTATGCTGCAATCAAGGAAAATAACACGGAATCAGGATGTAAGAATCAATAAATTACTTTAATATTTCTTAATAAATTATTTTCTTTATTTTAAATCAATATTAGAAATCAATTAATTACTTAGAAGGTAGCCCTACCAGTTCTTACATAGTTGTATCACCTTGGCACGACTAACAGACTGGCTTAGAAATAGAAACACTCGGCAGATGCGCGGTGACTTAGTGCTTAAATGTCAACACATAGGGCTATATTAAGAACTAGTTGTTGCCTGCAACTCCGTCTGCATCCTGCGGGAACGTACTTTCCCGTGATTAAAAGTCATCATCAATAGAAAGACGTCAACCAAATCTATTCCTTCCTTCTGTCTATGGTATAGGTTGTCTGGAAGAGATCGCTCAGAAGCGATAAAGCCGCCTATTGTTTACCTCAGAAAATCTCCATATACCTGTGTTTTTAGGTATAGCTCACTATGTGTTAGTGTTTAATAAAGAGCCATTGTTTTTTGTCATCAACAGACGCCACCATTAACAACAACTCGCCACCTGAATTCAACACTCGCAATGTCGTCAGTCCATCTATTGGGAGATCTGCCAACGCGTTGTCTTCCGGTACGTGGTCGCTACTCGAGTACTATTCTCCTTCAGTGGTTATCCTGTTCATAGTCATATGGTCCAGCCATTGCCTGTTCAATATGCATATTGTTCGACAAGCTCGAAGCTGTGACTTTCGTTCTTTGGTGAATTTTTGTATTGCGGATTCTACCGAACAAAGAAACTCCAAGCAATGCTCTCTCCATAGCTTGTTGCGTGACTCTTAGCTTTTCTAAGTGGCCAGTGTAGTCGAGGATCATATCATCACGGGCAACACACTGATTAAACACACACACACACACACTGTATATTTAATGAGCAGGTAAATTTAGTTTCATCTCCCTTGCTACGGCTTGGATCTAATTTCAGCAATGGTAGTTAATAAAACATGCCTTGACAGTAAATAAATAAAAATCAAGGTAGTTTTGAAGGACGGTTAAAAATTTTTATTAATAATTTGTGGGTAGTTTTGTTTTGTTTCATAAAACGTATGTGGGTACTTGGGGAGTTACAGTGACAAGTTAAAACGGTGGTTGTGGTTCGTTAGTCTAACAACTGGTAGCATGGTGTACGGTTGTGTCACTCTGAAGATGAGCTCTGGTTGAGTTCGAAACGCGTCAGTGTAGTGTGGTGGTGGTGATAGATGGGTTTGTGTGATTTGTGTGTGTTCTTACAGTGTGGAGGTGGAGGAACTGCATGAACACGCATATTTTGCATAAGCTTAGCTATCGTAAGGTCGCGGTGAGCAAGGAAATTATTTTAGTTCATTGATATGGACCCTCCGCAAAGTAACGCCTGATTCAATAAACACTGATTAAAGATTGTAGTTTCTAGGTTCAGCAGAATTTTGGACGAGAAGTTATCACAAAGTTTCCCGAGCGATGTCCTTCTGAGTTGGATTCTTCCTGCGATCTGTTTTGGAAATTAAATGTGAGTTGCACTTGCTTACTATAATTATAGTCAATGCCTAACCAGTAGTCCGGTGTTTTTGATTTAAACAAAGAAAGAAATTACATTTATTCACAACAACGCCAATTTACAAATATGTCATTTCATTGCGGTTGTGAATCGGACACTGGCTCAGCAAAATGCTGATGGGATTTGATTTCATTGATTTGTAAATTATTTTTATCTCTAGCTAAATAAACGTGAGATCATCATCATCAGCCTGAAGACTTCCACTGCTGAACAAAGGCCTCCCCCTTAGACCGCCATAATGAACGACAACTCGCCACTTGCATCCACCGGTTTCCCGCAACTCTCACGATGTCTTCAGTCCACCTGGTAGGAGGCCTGCCAACGCCTCGTCTTCCGGGGATATTATTATGTTTTAAAACTAAAAAGATAAATTTTAATCTCGTCAACTTTCACCGCGTAAAACGGAACTCTATTTCAATAGAGCTTGACTTTGCTTATCGAACGAATCGATTCCACAATCTTGTCAAATCGTTTGACTCGCATCATCTGTCAATTAGTACGAGAGCGAAGGTCCTTAAATGCGTCTTTGTATCGAGTGTTTCGTATTGTTTGATGTTTTAAAACTTGAGATATTCTTGTGTAAATTAAACCTTAATAGAAGCAAAACCTGTGTTAAGCCCGTAAGTGACAAGAAAAGTAAAAAGCTACTAGTTATTCAAAGGCCGATTAATACACGCATACATTCTCATACATTCCCTTCTCGTTTAATCTCATTCAACGGTCCGCAAGCTTTTAATTTTACTTTTATTTTAGTAAAAAGTAACTTTGCAGGACATTGCGTGCGCGCAGAGAGAGCGCGAGAGATCTTTAATTTTATACCGCCTTTCTTTTTGTTTCTCTATTTTTGTACAATGAAGAGTTTACATGCATACATACATACATAATTAACTAACTAGTATGTCAGTCAGTATAATGCCCTTTAGTCAGTGTTATAGGCAGTGCAATGGTATTGCTGTTCTCGTTGCTTTATAGCCTCATGCTTTTAGATCAAGTTTTATATTTCTATTCCCCTTATTAGTATTATTGTGATAAATGATTGCCAAGGGATCAAAACGTAGCTCGAAATTGTTTGTGTAAACATACACACGGGTGCGTTGCCAATTTCTTTTCTTTTAGTTGGCTGAACACGCTGCGGCGTGTCAAGATTTTTTCAACTTATTTTTATTGTGTGTTGCCTATAAATCTATAAGTATCAAAAAATAGTAACGTGATTGACAGACAGATTACGCATAACCCAAAACATGTGTGTACATACTTGGAAAGGATTTATCGAAGCTAGCATTTTTGAAACATCCACGGGGGCGAAGTCTGGGGCATTTGCTATAACTACTAGCTAAACTAAGCTAAGCTATAACCACTTTATTTATTGCTAATTGATGTAACTTATTGCCTACAGGTTGAGCTTCAAGCATTCTCGTGCATTCTCTCTGATACAGGTTCGTCGCCCCGCCAAGGCTGCATTTCTCGGCCCAAGGGAAATAGCCCGAGATCATTTCTCTACCCACAATGCAAATAAAGCAAAAATACACCTGGTAAATGTCAAATTGTTTCGTCCCAGCTTGACTGGACCGGTGCAATTAACAGATAAAGCAAGTAAATCTTTAGTTACGAATCTTGAACAATTTTGTGGGAAAAAAACCATGATAGTAACCTTCTCCAAAAGATTATGATTGATTTTTTGGAGTCTTTTTGTATTTTTTATTTCAACTGCAAATTTGTTACTTTTACGCGTATCCCGTGAAACCATATCGTAAATACAAACTGAGACATGGATGCACAGAAAAACCAGAAAAAGAGACCAGCACTGGGAATCGAACCCAGGTCCTCAGCATTCCGTGCTGCGTGCTATAACCCCTACACCACTACTGGTGCTGCACAGGAATCTAGACACGAATTTTTCCTATGCATACATATCTCAGGTTGCTTATTTCTACTATGCTACTTATAAAAAAAAAACACGCATCTTGTATCCAGTCAAAAACGACACGCATGTTTGCATTCGAAGGTTGTCATTTCATCTAAGCCATTATGTGTGAAATGAAAAAATTTAAGGCGTTCACCTACACGTTCACGTTTCAGCAAGCGTGGACCTATAGTCAAACACTCAGCTCGCACCGATTTCATACCGGTAGAAAATTATTTTCATGGTTTTTTTAGTCGGTTAAATTTTTTTTTTTTTCACGCTTTTTAGTGTAATTTATCTAAGATACAATAGTTTAATGTCAACTGCTCGTAACTTTTTACGAAAGATTGCTTTTGCCGGTGCAGGACGTTCATTATTGAGGAGTCTAGGTGGTTCACCCCCCGTTCCATTTCACCATTGTATTATGATGAGCATAAATTGCTTAGCAACTATGTTAAAGTAATATTGAAATTCAACCCGTGAGGTACATGTTATTGAGTAGTAGCTCTGTTGGTCAAATGTGATCTTCATCATCAGTTCCACATCACCAAATGATATATATATATAGCTTGTGATGCGACACAACACAAGTCGTCACAGCAAACTGCATCAGATAAATGTGAACGCAACCATAAACCGATACCGTTCTTATTAAGGGTGCCCACTTTGAAAAAACATCGATGTTTTTTTCGATTCGATAAATCGGAACTGTTCATCGATGTATTTCGATGAATCGGATGAAAACATCAAATACTTCTTATAACATTATATTACAAAGCTGTACTGATGTAAAAAGTAGTAGTTACATCTCAAAACAGATAATTTTTCACAGTTAATATTTTCGTATATGATGGTTATGAAAAGAGCCAAAGCCATTATTATAATAAAGTTTAGATTTTAATCTTTCATAAAATAATAGATCTAACTCCTTTCATAATCTGTAAGTACATACAAAACCATTCACTTTGAAAAGATGACCTGTTTTGAGATGTACATTATTACAAATTTTAGTGGTCAAACTATAGTTTTTGTTAAATTAACTGATTATCATCGATTCGATGTTTTATGAAAAACATCGATACATCGAGTATATTGATAGCTTTTCAAAACATCGGATCGATTCGATGTATCGCATTGTAAACATCGATGTTTTCGATGCATCGATGTATATCGAATATCCCAAGTTCTGATGCGTCACGGCACAACACGGCATATGAATGTGGATGCGGCTTCTTTTTCTCATCAAAAGCTATGTTCATCTCAAATTTCGTTTAGATTAGTGTGAAGTGTCAAGGTGGTACAAATGTTCATTGAAATCGTGTTTCCTTTACTTCCATACTTCGGCTTTATTGCAACGACAGATTAGTGCTATATGTATAAAACTAGTCAAAAACCTAACGAATGTTTATAATGAAATTGATTAAAATCTGTTAATTGCTTATCATTTTAATTTAAAGAATTTTAATATGAATCCTTCGGACGGTGTTGCTAACACTTATCAATGTCAGAACAGTTTGTTCTTTTGACGATTATAATGATGCTTAATTAATAAACTATGTTTTCTGTTAACTAGTTATTGGTTAAAGTTGCGTGATGAAGATTTTTTTTACTTTTCAAGTAACGAAATTGGACAGAAATAATATTGCTTAAATTGACAGTGATTGAAATTGGGTGGGTTTAAATCTGTTGTGCTGCTTTATTACTTTATACATACTTACTTTTATTTTTCAATGGATTCAAATCACATAGTGATATAAGTTGTATTCGGTATTTATTCCCAGTACTCAGTGCCCAGTGCAGTGTATTCTTCGCCAAACGATTAAAGTCGTTTTATTGACCAAAGTTCACTAAAAATGACATGATAACTTGTGATATAACTTTACGTACCTACTCGTTAATAGGGGAATAACTATAAAAATCATGAAAAAATATAGTACAAAGTTTGAAATGCTAGTACCTACTTTAAATTTAAAAAATTTAAACGCTCTAGATATCGAAATACCATTTTGTTTCTGCTTAAGTGTGTTTTACGGAGAATGAAACCGTAGAAAACTGCTCAAATATCAATTGAATGTTGTGCATAAGTTCTCAATTAGAGCTTGCAAACCAGGTCCGGTGCCCTTGTAGGCACCCACCGGGCCCGGCCAATCTTACCGGGCCCGGTCACCGGACCCGGTAAGTTAACCGCGGCGCTGTTTTGTTTATACCAAAGCTACCAAAGTTCATCTATGTATCTAATCTAAGTTGTTATGACACGTTTAGTACTTTAAGCTGCGTTATTTATTAGTTTCCTATTTTAATACTATGTTTTCAAATAGACACTATAAGGAGTAAAGAGAAAGACCTGCTTATTTAAACTTATAAAAATGAATAATTACTAATACTAATGTTACTTTTCCGTCCATAAGTAAAAGTAATCAAATCTGTATTAAGTGTGATTTTGAGACTTGAGTGAGACTGATTATTGTGATAATTGTTCATAAGCCAGTTTGAAATAAACATTAACCTTGAATCATTGTCTTTTTCCATTACATATAGAAAATGTTCATAAAATACTTTAAAGGTTTCATCGCTAACAAACAACCGGGTCGCCGGGTTGGCGACGAATGCAACCGGGCCCACCGGGTTGAGGAACATCCGGGTTGCACTCTCTATTCCCAATCCGCCCGGGCCTGTATGGGAACTACGCCCCAATCCCGAGAGGACGCCTGTGCCCAGATGCAGTACGTATACAGGCTGGGATAATGATGATGATGACTGAATTACGCATGCTTGCCATTCGATTTTCATGCTCAGTAGTTTGCTTTCTGATCCGCCGCATGCGCGCTTAATCGTTCCTGCCCTTTTTAGAAAATGACAAAGTATACCTTTACCACGACTACGTAACACCGACGAGGCGTGAGAAAATTATCTGTTCATTGCTAAGCCGACCCGTTAATCTAAAAGCAGTTTATTAGCAAGACACGCAATGTAGTAGAAATAAGTTTGTCGCATCGCCGCTGGCATAGTCCAAGCCGGGCAGTAATGTCAACTTTTATGCCATAGTTCCTGTATTATAAAGTTGTTTTTTGATTGTATTGTCGAACGGTAAAGTTCATCACGCGATGGCTTTTGGATTTTGCGAGCATTGTGCCATGAGAAATTGGATGTCACTTCGTTTCTACATCGTACACGACGGGGAATAAATGAAAGGAATGAAATATCACCCGATTATCAATCGTTAAGGATTTGTGTGGAAATATCGAAAAGTGGTCTTGCAACTTAAAACTGTTTTTTTTAATACATCAAGTGTAGATCAAGCTTTAACCGCGGCTTCGTCTGTGTTAGATATATCTTTATGACAATCATTTATTTATAATCATAGAGTTTGTTCAACTGCTGTCTCCGACGTGAACCTCATCGTAACGGTTGCTCGGCGAATGACAATTTAACTTGACTCTCCATTTATACTGCCCAGGAAAAATATCACCAGCCATATTTTTAACTCACTATGTTGACGGATTCCTTTATTACAAGCCTTTATTAGTACCGGTATATTTAGTATCCAATGTCTCAATGATAAATTGAAAATACAAACTGAAATAAAGATGCACAGAAAAAACAGAAAAATTCACTGTCGACCGGTCCTCGGTAATCCGTACCGCGTGCTATACCGCTACACCACTGATGGTTGGACCATGGTCCAACCATGGTCTGATGGTCTTATTTTTCTGTTTTTTCTGTGCATCTTTATTTCAGTTTGTATTTTCAATTTAGGTTTTACGGGATGACCGTAAAAGTAAAAATTTGGATTGAAATAAAAAAAACAATCTTAAGTCTCAATGATATTTGTCTGTATGTATTTACACCAAGTCAAGTATAAATCAATTTGTATTTCATTGAAAAAATATCCAAACATCCAAACCCACCTTATACCAGGAACACGTCTTCATCATCATTCACAACACTTGCTGTAAATCATTTCGATACTAACGCCATCTGGCGATATTGCATGAAACTCTCATTAATCATTTATTGTGGGAAATTGCCTCTATTTAATTTCTGTTTTTGAGTACAACGTGTAAGAAAATACATTAAATCATCTGCTGCTTGAACAGATGTGTGAAAACTTCTCACGCAAGTTTATAAGTGCCATCTTCCTATTGCAATTTATGAGGACCGGTGTGGACACATAATTATCCTTTGAGGATGCACAGGTGTTAGTCGCCTGCGCACCCTTAGCCTGCAATTAGTACACATGCTGTTTGATCTTGGTCCTAGTTAAGTATTGGTAAGGGAGCGGTTACAGCGCAATTAAAAGCGGGCTCCGTAGCAACGTCGTTGTTTCAGGCATTTCAATTTTGATCAAATTCATAAGGGTGATTTGATACTATGTTTGAGAGGTCTAAAATAAGGTCTTATCGGTTTTTATGGCGGTGATCTTGGCCAAAAATAGCGATATTATTAGTTGAGTCCAAAGCTCATAACTTAAGACAAATTTATAATACGTCGGGTGAGAATACGTTTGTGCCATACGCCTCATACCTACCTTGGTTTACAGGAGAGCAAAATAAAGCAAAATATTTAATTTTACATTAAGTTATATTTTAGAGTAAATTTAAATTGAAATGGTCAAAAAGGTACACATATATACTATTCTTAGTACAATAAACATACACTCAGTATAGTGTTATTAATGAGTTTTTTGCAGATTTGCGATTGCTATATCCATTTTTAATGAACAGTTGTTTATCGTTTAATGTATGATATGGCACAAATACTTGGATATGGCACCAGATGGTTCATTACTTTTAAAAAATAAGTATTCTGACACAACGATTTGTGCAAAAGGTTATTCACGATCTGAAATATTAAGCTTAACTCGAAATCCATTTCGGTAAAAAATGGATATGGCACAAACGCATTCTCACCCGACGAATACTTTTTTTTGCAATTAAGTTAAACATTCGAAAAATTCACAAAATAATATAGATTTTATCAGTAGACATACTAAGGTTAAAACGCTAATAAAATAATCATTTTTTTATTTTTTTTGTAAGTGGAATAGTTTTAAAATTGGTTAAATATATTTAGATTTTTTTTTAATCGTGAATTGTTTTAATCGAAATATTTTAATGAGATTTTTATAACTCTCTTAAATTACAAAGCATACTTAATAACCATAAAATGACAAAAAATAAAATTAATAAAATAATAATAAATGACACTAAAAAAAACTATTACACAAAAAAACACAAAAACAAAAAATCTAAAAAAATAATAATAAATTATTTAATAAAATAAAATAAAAACTACTCAATACCCAATATAACTCAATATAATATAATATAATGAAAGTTTCTCGATGAGGGCTACAGCATAGACTTTTTGATAAATAATTCAAGCTTTTTTGCTTACTGTAATGTACACCAAATTTAAAGTCAATCCAACTACTAGAAATGTATCAAAATTAGCTTGCAAGATTTGAAAGAAACAAGAAGGTATACGAGGTGAAAGCTTTTAAAAAACAACCGTACGTACATAAACCTTGTATATATTTCCATCTAAAGTAAATCGCTAGTCGTTCCGCTTACCGCGCCGCTCCTCAATAAGCTCACAGCCATCTATCAATGAAGGCTGTCAATCGCACCGGATGCTCCCATCTGCGGTTCCGGTCGCCGTTTTTCCATACCGTAATGAAACCATTCGATACCGGTATTGAAACACCTTTGTAACTTATTGAGCGTGAACAGCGCTTGAGTTTACTATTTAAAGATACTATACTATCCTAGCAACTTAAGCTGCTAAAGAACTGCTAAGGTATTCTTAAAGCGCAGTTAGAATAAGAGTTAGCTCAAACGTCAACATTGACAAGGGTTTGCACAACGCAAACCCTTTTTTAATCCCCGATGCAAAAAGGGGGTGTTACTCGTATAAGTTTGACGCCAATGTCTGTCTGTTTGTGGCATCGTAGCTCTCAAATGAATGAACCGATTTCGATGCGTTTTTTTTCATCTGAGAGCGCGTTTCGTTGCGGTAGTTCTTAGTTGTTTGATAAAAATCAGTTTAGCTGTTTTTAACCCCCGACGCAAAAAGAGGGGTGTTATAAGTTTGACCGCTATGTGTGTCTGTGTGTCTCTGTGTGTGTCTGTCTGTGGCACCGTAGCTCTTAAACGGGTGGATCGATTTGAATGCGGTTTTTTTTATTGGAAGTCAGGTTTTCTAGCGATGGTTCTTAGACATGTTTCATCGAAATCGGTTTAGTTGTTTTTGAGACATTGAACTTTGAAGTGACAATGTCGGGGTTTTTCCAACTTTCCAATGCCACAATAAAGTGTCTACATACATACATGTATAATTTACTAGATTAATTCGACCAGCAGTCCAAATTATTCAATACAATTTGTAGAGCAAGGTTGCCGTACAAAGTTCAGACAGCATCAGTTATTTTTGACAGCCACGAATGACCTGCACGAATCATGCAAATACATGCATGCTATAAAGTATCGATAACCCATGAAGACCTTTAGGGGGTAAAGGAAGGATAGTAACACAGCAGTCAAATAAAAGCTCGTGAAATGTGAATTTTGCAAAATATCTAGTGAGATTTGGGGAGAGGTCGAACCTTTCACAAAAAAAAACATTAAAATGAATGAACCCACCCGTGCAGTTAGACTTGGTTTTTTTTTTTACTATTCACCTAGTGAAAAGTGCAAATGAGGCCAAAGGTGATCTCACTGGTTCAGTAACAGCCTTCATGCAGGAAAAGCCGCGGCTAAATGCTGGTTAATAATAAACAATATTTACCCCCTTTTTCACTACTCATTGATGAATTTTATGTGAGAGATATCTGTGCGTCTCTGTTTGTTTTGTCCGAATAGACGGAGACGGCGTCACATTTATCTGTCAAATATTTTTTATCCACGGTGAAACAGGACCTTAGGCTAATATTCTAAAAAACTGTAATTAGTCTGTCTTTTTTGAACATACATACACACATACATTGTTTTTAGTCTGTCTGTTAAATTATCAAAAAATATTCGACAGATATTTTACGCCAATTAAAAAAATATTAAGATACTAGCACCCGCGACTCCGTCCGCGTAGCATTCGTTTATCGGTATCCCGCGGGAGCTATGCAATTTTCCGGGATGAAAAATATCCTTTGTCCTTCCCCGGAATTCGAACTAACTGTATACCGAATTTCATCTAAATCTGTTCAGCGGTTTAGACGTTATTGAGTAACAAACATCCAAACATCTTCACAAACTTTTACATTTATAATTATTATTAGTAAGATATCCAGATAAGCTCTGCGTAATTTCACGCCATGCGATACTTTTTATCACAGCGTTACTGGTCCCCACTCCCAGACTTTGGCGCGTTTCGTCTTTGTCATTTTTTATTTGATTGTCAAAAAAAAATATCGTGTATCTTTCTGATACCTAGTCTAACTGTTGGACTGAATGTGGACTGAATACAATAATTATTTTTACCCAATTGCTTAGCGCTTTCGCTCAGTAAGCTATTATTATTTTTATTTTGCCGCCTAACAAGGACAATTGACATTTCTCTAAACTTTTATTAGTTTATTTAAACTGTAAAATGTTAATGGCGCTAGCATTTCTAGATGCAGGTGTCGCTTTTTCCCATGAAAAGAAAATAAGAAGAAAACAGCCAGGCAGGTGGAGGGTGTAATTAATGGATAAGACAGATCTAACCGATCTGGTTTTGTAGATAACTTGGAATAAGGCGAAGATGGATAAAAAGATTATTATCATTAAATGGGAGTAATGGAAATGATTTTGGTGCATGTGAAAATAAATTAATAGTATAAGTAGCATGAAAATGAAGAGGCCTTTACTTAGTAGTGGATGAACCGTGAACGTGGATTTGAATGATTGAAAAGTAAAATTAGTTCAGTTCAGCGCAATTCGGATCGGATTTATGAAATTTGTGCGGTTTGCGCTGAACGTCCGGATGCCGTATGTACCTAAATACGATGTTTCTTGCATGAGAACCTTATTTATTTTGTAGGGCACTGTAGTCGAAAGGTGACTAATGGAATCAAACTAATATTGGTACACTGTCCGTAGTTCTGTCTGTCCGTATCTCCGTCACATGGTTGTATCTCAAAAATCGTAATAGAAAGACAGCTGAACTTTAAAAATAATGTGTTACCGGTACAAACATATAATAAAAATTAATAAAAATAAAAATCTAACAAACCAACCAATATAAAATGACCCCACATGTGTGCACATTTTGCTTCAAAGCAGGGCTTAGCGAACACTGGATTTTTACAGAACTAATAGCAATTTTCCAATAAATCTATATATCTGTCTTTTTCTGTCTAAAGGTTTTTTCTATGCAGTAGGCATGAGACACACGCTAATATTTATTTCTTTCTCATGATTAAAAAATAATCTAACACAACATTGAAATTAAAAAACGTTCAAAATTTTCACTTAGAAAAAAAAACTAGAAATTTCAAATGTCTACATTACAGTTCAAAAAATAAATACTCTAGCATTAGTTGAAGCATTGGTTAACCGAAAAAGGAAAATCCTTGACAAGACATTTACAATTGTTAGCCTAAGTGCTGGTCAATATTTGATATAATTGAATTAGCATCTATATTGTCAACAAAGAGACCGCAAAGCTTGCACAAGTGTGAAATGCCAGAGATGTCAATATTAAAATTTAATTCAATGTCAAAAAAGTTTCTAGGAGTCGAACTAGTTCAATTTAGCTGTCAAAAATCCTTTGTACTTGTTTTTTTTTCTTGACTGTACTTGCATTATGATCTTACATCAGTTATACGTTATAGGGCTATAATTTTTTTAAGGCAATTATATCATTAACCTCATTTAAAAAAAGGAACTTATTTTAAGTTGAAAAAAAAATGTTAGATATCTATCTATCTATGGAACTAAGAAATTAACGAACAATTCTTGTATATTTATCATTTTTTTCAGGAATCTCAATAACTGCTTTAACGATTTCGATGATTTGATATACGGTGGTTTTCGGAGGCAAAATTTTTGCCCTAAATAGCTTGATCTTTACTGTTTCTGTCTTGTTTCTGCTTTCAAACGTTGCTTGCGAGAGATCGGTCTGTAGCCATAAAGCCATTGCTTACCGTATGTATATTTCTTTAATGTACCTACTGTTGCCTTTGAACTGCTATGAACTATATATGTGGTGTGCAATAAAGAGTTATTGTGTTGTATCTCCGGGAAAATGCGGGTTTTCTAGTCATGTCATGTTACGAATCACGTCAAATATCACAGTTTTGCCTCAGTTTTCCTTGCAACAAGTCTAACATAAAGTATCCAGAAGAGTCTCAATAATTTATAATAAGCATCACTGTCCCCCTTCAGATTGTTGCCAGAACGATTTCCTTTCCCTTTATGACACAAACGAGAAATTACACTGAATTTTTAGTTTCCCACTAGTGTAGCCATGAGAAAAACTACGAACAAGTTAAATAAAAATATTAATATGCAAGAGAGTATTTGTTATTTTGTTTTCATAACGGTTACATTGGATGCGGGCAAAAGGATCTCGTGTATTTTTAAACACATTACTTAACTAGAAAAAGATTCGTTTTGCGGTTTTGCTAATATAGGTATACGGCGAGCCAGGCGCCTGTTTATTAATGGAGGCAATTACGAGACAGAAATTGATTTATCTTTTTCTGCTTGATAAATTCAACAGTTTTTTTTATCATGGAAAAAAATTCAGCTATGCGTTTGACTCGTTCTGTATGAGCAATGTAAGCTTACAAATATAGGTAAATTTGTGGCAATAATATAGGTAGTTTTAAAACATGCATTTTTACTGGGAGCGCCAAAGTTCGCAACTCTTCGCTAGTTATACCATAATTTTTGTCCGAATCATCGTTTGTCATCATTTTTTTTCCCACTGAAACCTTAAATTTTTCTGTAAATTTTAAATGGTCATCCTATAGAAAACTATAGGTCAGGTTAGGTTAGGTTTGTTTTATAACAATTGTGAAAAAATATTGGATTCAGAGAAAAAGGAGTTATGACAAACGATAATTCTGACAAACATTACATTTGTACTTTCAATAAGTACCTATCTTAGATGCACTGGCAGTTTAAAAAAGTGGCACGTAAAAGAGCCCTTTGCGTCCTCCATGCAGAGCAAACGCTTGGATACTGTTTTTTTTTATATCTGATCTGCTAGTATTTTCCGTTTCAGCTCTAAAACTGTTACTTGGCGGCAGTATAAACGAGTAACACAGTAATTTATTGAATCAGGTGTTACTTTGCGGAGGTCCATATCAATAGAAATAGGTCAAGGGTGAGCAAAGAAATTCTATTAGTTCATTGATTAACACAGTGACAGCAATCCATACTAATCTCACCCAAGTTTTTATCAAAGCTGCACTTAACTTAAAAAAATCGCCTCATTTTACAGCTTAAAGTCAATTAAGTCAATTTAATCCCTTTAAATGGTCGCCCATACATTGCCATCTCTCCAGCATCCATTAACGAAAGGCTTGGTCATGCGCAGATAAAAAGGCGATCAATCGTAGTTCATGATCAAGGCAGGCTCCCACGGCGCGCGCACCTGTGTCCTGGCTAGGGTTTGTACTTCGTTAAAACAATTAGAGTGCGTTGGATTAAGATTCTCACCATCACCATAACCAACATCATCATCATCATCACCATCATCATATTTTTTTATCAAACAGCTGGCAAACGAGCAGGTGGGTCACCTGATGGTAAGTAATCACCGCCGCCCATGGACACCTACAACATTATTAGGACTACGGGTGCATTACCGTTGCAATAGGCCATACGCTTGCCTTTTGAAGGTACCCAAATCGTAGCTAGATGGAAAATCTCAGCAGTGAGTTCCTTCCATATTTTAAACGTGCGAGGTAGAAAGGAACGTTAAAAATACATCATCATCACCATCATCATCATCACGACCAATATGTTAAGTAAGGTCCTACTGCAGGATACTCTCAGAATAAACGCTCTTGGACTGTATGTAGCTCCCATGTGGGTCCGGCGCGGATTGGGAACTCCACACACATCATTGAATTTATTCGCAAGTCTTCACCGTAATGCTCATAGTAAATTTCAAATGTAGGCAATTTCCCACATAAATCCGTAAAACACAAGAGCTGCCAGGGCTCGAACACACGGCCGCTGCTTGAGAAGATATATCTAGATCAAACCACTAGGTCACCACGACTATAGATTAAATAAAAAAATAGAAATTGTTTATTTCAGATCACAGATCCATAATAATGTCAGTAACAATTGATTAAGGTAAGGAAAGGACTAAGATTCTTCCAAATGTTGTAAATATCAAAGTGTTTTTATTAGCTTGCCGCCTCAAGTCGACTTTTCTATGTTTATGATTGGTTTTTGGAGTCTTTTTGTATTTTTTATTTCAACTCCAAATTTGTTACTTTTACGGGTATCCCGTGAAACCATATCGAAAATACAAACTGAGACATGGATGCACAGAAAAACCAGAAAAAGAGACCAGCACTGGGAATCGAACCCAGGTCCTCAGCATTCCGTGCTGCGTGCTATAACCCCTAGACCACTGCTGGTGCACCAGTGCTGGTCTCTTTTTCTGGTTTTTCTGTGCATTCATGTCTCAGTTTGTATTCTCGAGGAAATTTAACAAACATACCTATTGCTAGCCTTTTCACAGAAAACTACACAAGCTGACCATTTATCCGGATTCCTGAAGTAGTTCCTGTAAGAATTTGTGTGTGTATGTGTGTTGTTTTATATCTACATCTTACATTATGTACTTACTTACAACTTTTCAACCTGAAAACACTGGCGAAGAAATTGAATGGTGTGTGTAAAGTTCCCTATTCGCACTGGGCCCGCGCGGGTACTACAGCACAAGCCCTCTCATTCTGAGAGGAGACCTGTGCCCTGCAGTATATATATGCCGAGAAGATAATGAATTACATCTTTTACGAAATGCTCCATTATTCGTCGAATGCTCTGTAACTTTGCGACCAGGTTTACCAATACCGCATTTATTGCAATTATAAGTACCTCTACAGCTCAAACCTAGCCGAACTGGCCGTTCCAGTCCGAGTAACGGGATCTCAGGGACGGGCAGCGGAAACTGTATGCTACGGTACAAGGTATGTGCGATAGCGATAATATACCCATAGGATTAATGTCTGTACACCCCTTTTAAAAACTTTTTCTCAAATTTTATCAATGCACAAAAACGAACATTTACTTTTATCATATTTAGAAACAAAAGTACAAATATACTAGTTTCAGAATACCCGTGAGTTGGTTATTTATTTATTTATTTCAAAGACAAAATATAGTTTCGAAGTGACTCGTGGGGTGGTGGGATTTATATCCCAGGAAAGTACAGTCGCAGAAACTGAATCCCTCACCAGGGTATTTCACCTTTTCATAATCAATTTCGCTATGATTTCTTTGGCAGATGTATGGGATTTCAATAATACTCTTTATTGAACACCAACACATAGAGACAGTACAGAAAACACAAGTATATAGAGATTCCCAAGGTAAGTAATAGGCGGCTTTATTGCTTCTAAGCGATTTCTGCCAAGCAACCTGACAACATCACATTCAACAACAACCTGACATTATTAGAACAAAGGCTGCCTAGAATGTATAAAGTTCTAGCGGGCACAGGCGAAGTCACGAGCAGCAGCTTGCTCTTGTAACTTGTGACTTAAAAAAAAACTATCTAGTCGTTGGATAAAAACTAGATTTAGTCTGGTGCCATCATTAAGGCTTTCGAGCGGATGTGTGGGCTTCTTCAACGTTTTTTGCTCCTTTAGATAATTTTAATGCATCTCACTATTTTTGTGTTTATTTTTTTAAGTACCGCTTACGGACGTTATCACGGCGTCTAGGAGATTACGGGACATTATTACAATAAAGAGTTTAAATACATTACATTCAATATTTCAATGTGAAAAAAATGTAGGTATAGGTGCGAGTGTGTGTGTGTAGGCAGGCTATGTCATATATGCCACGACGACCGATTTAATTTTTTTACAAAAAAAGTTTTCATTCGTTAGTCTTCTTTATTTTTCAACAGATAATATACCCGACTGCCCGAAGTGTTATGTTTTTCAGGCAGTCGGTTAATATCATCCCAGCCTATATACGTCCCACTGCTGGGCACAGGCCTCCTCTCAGAACAGGAGGGCTTGGGCCATAGTTCCGACGCGGGCCCAGTGCGGATTGGGAACTTCGCACGCACTATTGAATCGCTTCGCAGGTTCGTGCAGGTTTCCTCACGATGTTTTCCTTCACCGCAAAGCTCGTGGTAAATTTCAAATGTAAATGCAAGCCGTGGTGGCCTAATGGTTTGACCTATGGCCTCTCAAGCAGAGGGTCGTGGCCGTCGTGGGTTCAAACCCCGGCTCGCACCTCTGAGTTTTTCGAAATTCATGTGCGGAATTACATTTGAAGTCGGGTAATAAAAAGAAGAAAACAAGTCTAGTGGTTTAGGACTCTGTTAAGTAGCTAACTTAATGTTTAACAATCTGGACCCATTAGATACTAAAAAAAATTGAGCTGAGGCCGTATTGCCTAATGTTTCAGACGCTCGCGATCGCAATCAAATAACAGATTTCGCATACAAAAACTGTCATTTGATTGCGATTGCAAGCGCCACAAACGTAGGACAATACGTCCTCTGGTCACGATTTGAACGGGTCCCGACTGTTGAACTTTAAGTTGGCTACTCCACAGAGTTCTAGACCACTAGACTTGTTTTCTTCTTTTTAGCATTTTTAAGGCAGTCTGTTTTTTTAGATTTTAGGATTACGTACATTGTCGAACTCTGACCCTTCCAAAATTGCCTTAAATATCTCATTTGAATACAATTCTAATACTACCTTGAGATTTTGTAAATGACTGAAAAAAAAGTCTTTAAGTAGATATATTTTTCAAGGCATAAAGGTCTCTTCAGTACATGGCCATGTTTAAATGATTGCTCAAAATCATCATCATCACCAACAGCCGGAACATGTCTAATGTTGAACAAAAGCCTCCCTTACAACGCTACAGTGAACGACTACTTGCCACCTGTATTCAATCGTTGGTTGCATCTTTCATGTCAGTCCACCTGGTGGAAGGCTTGCGTATGCTGCGTCTTTCAGTTCGTGGTCGGTCGTCACCAGAAAACCTTTCTAACCCTACGCTCATCTATTCTTCAAGCGATGTTGCCTGCTTTTTACAAACTTTTATTTAACTTTCAAATTTCAATGTATGTATTTAAATATGTACATATGTCTGCAATCTTGCAAGTTAAATTTGACCCACTTTCAGTGATCAGATTGACTTAAAATTTGGCATATTTATGTAAATCTGATGACAATCTGGTAGTGACATCCTGGTGGTCCGGCTAGGATCGGCTTTGCAGGATAGAACTCCTCAACGGTTATTACTTATTTAGATTACTTAAAAACACGACATTTAATTTTCCGAATATCAAAATATCTATTTTTTTATATCTGATTCTTATAACTCCGAAGAATGAAAAACACGAAATGTTATTGGCCCGAAGTACAGTATATTCCGATTATCAATTTTCCGAAATGACATATCAATCAATTTAGGTAAATTGACCTGCATGCATTAGGTTAGGTTAGGTTAGAATTGCGTCAAGGCGCTAAGCGCCTTGACTGCGCGGAATAGGAGCTCCACGAAGCGGAGCTCCGTCGACCTTGTGTGACATTGCTGAAAATGAATCACAGTTACTACTGTTTTAGGCCAACCTAACCTACGTAGCTTACGTTTATAAGTCGGGATTTATTATTGATCGGGTAATGATATTCGGAATTTTGAAATTCGATATTTTAATAATCTGAATTAGTATTTTTGACATTTCGGATTATTATTGAGTCGGACTTCTTATTGTTCGGTGTATTAAAGTTCGGAATTTTCAAAATCGTAATTTTGAACCTTAGATATTTTTAAGTGTCGGATTTATAAAAATCGTATTTATGAAGAATCGGAATAGTCACATTAGGAGTTCGGAGGAGAATTATAAAATCGGTATTTTGAAATTCATGATTCCGACTCTCGGAATTTAGTTTTAAATTCGTATTTACCTATGTAGTGTACACTAAAAAATATTTACTAAAATTATAACAAAACAATTTGATATTAAATTTAAAATATAAAAATAACGAAGTTTCATGATGCGTGGCAAATTATTGTGGTGTAAAATTAGGTTATAGCTATGTTTTAAAGATGTAAAAATAAAACGATGGCTGACTTGAAACCTCTTTAGTCTGAAATGACGTACCTACTAACCTTTTAAAACTAAAGTCATAACTCCTTTGGGGAGGAAAACAATACGTAAAGCCATAATTCCCGCGGGAACAATTGAGGCCATTGTCCTTTAGTATACAGGCATGGAATAACGTCATTGATGAGCAAGTGTGATGAAAAATATGAAAACAGCATCAATAAATTATTTTATTTTCATCAAGTATCACCAAGAAAAATAATGTGAGAAAAGTTGGTATGACAGTTTACATTGACCTCCACTTGGCGGGAGCACGAGCACTGCCATGCCCCCAGATTATAATTAACGCGATACTTAAGATAACCGCTTAATTACCTTGCTTTTCTATTGCACAAATAACAAAGAAGTTGCATTAATAGTATGCAAATAAAGTTAACTTCCGTACCATTGAGAGAATCAGGAAAACTGGATGCATTAGCTAATTTACTTATTATGATTGTAAAGTGGTCGTTATATAGGTTGCGTTATAGTTAGTTGGTCTAGATAAATATGTATAAGGCTAACACGATTACTTAGTATTGTTTACGTTCATAATTTATCGTATAAAAGTTCAGTTAGAGCTGTTGTAAAATTGATTCAGAATATTTTAGCAAATGGTTGGGTGTGTACCATCAGCCAAATAAGTGGTCTATCAATCCTATCAAATGAATGTGTCGCTAAAGTTGAACTTTCAAGTTGACAGACACGTTTATTGGCATAATTATTGTTTTATGACATGCAATCGATTATCAACTTTATGATGGCAGCTGTCGCCAGACAGATTGATAGATAGACCTTTCTGTCTGTTATTTTTTTTTTGCGCCTAAACTGTAGAACGTATTCACTTGAAATGTTGTGTAGAGGTAGTTTGGGACCATGCAAAGGACAAAGTATAGTTTTATCCCTGAAAATTGCAAAGCATATATCTCGATATAAGATCTGTATTGAATAGTTTCTGCGGGACAGAGGTAAACCATTTTTCAAAGACTAAAGCCCTATTTAAACCGCGAGCGACGCGGATCAGCGGACTCATAAATGACCTAGTTACTTAGTTACTTGTACTATTGTCTATTCTGTGGTTAAACTTACATCGACCAACTTTATAGAGGTCCAGTTTTAATATTTCATGCAACCGAATCGTTGTACGTTAAACTACTTAGATCGTTAATAATAAGTCCGCTCCGCTCGCGGTGTGAATTGGGCTTCAGTCGCGGGCACCAGTTTGCTGACAATAAACATATAATCTTCCAGATTTAAAGCTACTGCAATTCAGTATTGTATGTATCTTCAGATTCCTAAAACCCCACTGCAATTTGTTTCGTAAGAGTAATCAGATTGCTTGTTCTTTTAATTGCTTTAAATACTTCCTCCGCACTTATTGTTACTTAGAACTGCTGTGTTTATTCTGAGAACCTTGAGAATCACCTCTGATGATCTCATGCATAAATTAAACTTCCCATAATCGTAAAAATTTTACATTTTAAAAATAATAATATTTCATTTTCAACTGTCAGGACAAGGTCTGTGAAAAAAAATGTTACAGTGTTTGTAAAAGTAAAAAAAAAAACATTTAAAAATGAAGAAGGTTTTTCAAAAATATTAAACGAATTGATCTTTGAACGTTTTCTTTGCTTTATCAGTTACTTTCATTTGGCAAACAATATTTATTGTTTGGTTTTGTGATATTCTATAAAATATAAAACAGAACTGACAACTGTGGGTACAAAATGATGAGGACCTTATCCGTTTAAAATATCAGGCAAATTTTCACCTTTACGAGCTTAATTTTTAAAAACCCTATCAATAGTAGTTTATACAACTAACAAACTTATATTTCATTTTCTTTATTAGTACTTATAGGTACAGTCACCAGCACTAATATCTGACACAACAAGCGTGCATAAATATCTGATACGACTCTATTTATAGGGCCGGAAGGACGTGTCAGACATTTTTGCATGCTCTGCTGTGGCAGATATTAATGCTGGTGACTGTACTCGTACGAAGCCAGGTCGAGCAGCTAATAATAAAGTACAAACCTTGTAGAGACCATTCTAAAACAAGAACATTAGCACAACGTGAGATAAATGATCAAAATTCACCGCTACCGTAAATACTGCTAGTTATTACCACAATTGAAACAATTTGAAGACATAAGTATAGCAAAACAGCAGTAATAGACACAATAAATGTAATGGTTTGTGTTAGGAAACGTTGATTGGCGGATCTAATCACAAATGCCTCTCGGAAGGTTAGTTAAACGCAGCCTTGGAGGCGAGCGGTTTTCACATCATCAAACGGCGCATTGTACAGATTTATAGCAGTAAAACAACATGACAAAAATAACAATACAAGTTGCACACACAACGCATGTTAGTAAGTTTACTATTTTTGCTTTCATTTTAACTACAAACTGTCATCCGCAACAATAGTTTACAATTCAGTCACATTTCAGTTACAGGCCTCGTCAAAAAGTTAAATTAATTTACAAATTGCCAGCTTCGTATAGCATGACGACCTTGACTGATTTGAAATAAAAAATATCCAGTAAAAACATGTGCTCGGTAAAAATAAAAATACTGTGCACGTGATAATTTAACACAGTGATTGATTTTTTTTTTACTTTTGGGCGGATCTATATTTGTATTATTGATGATTACTGATCATGTGCGATAGTTAACATTGGTGATTTCTTATTACCTACGTAATACAGAAATGCCACAGTGCTAGTTAATATTTTGATTTTTACTTAATTTTCGCTGTAAGTACGGTATAAGTAAATATAAGTATGTTTTTATTACAGCTTTATTAATTGCTAAGAAATAGAGTTCTGTTTTTAATCTGTCGACTATGAGCTTACCATGAATACTTTAACATACTCATTCTGTGCCACTCAATGCGTTTGCGCATGTCTGGTTATACTATAAGCTTGGTGCAAAGTTTTAACGCCCATTAACAGGCGTTTATTTAGATGCCGCCAGAGAATTGGTGAACTTAATTGATTGGGAAATAAACTAACAAATTTTGTTTATGTCACTAACAAAATAATTCATTAAAGCCGTTTGATTTTGTAAGCTTTTTTATAAACAATAATAATATTACACAAGAAAATTTCGTATAAGCGAGCGAAAACTCAACAGAGCTTATCTGTTAATCGCTCATTTTAGGTAGGTAAGTCTTAGGAAATACTTGTAATCATTATGTAGCGTGCGGTACTTGCGGCGCACACTGCAACGCCAAAAAAACAGATTTAATACTTTTTTTACATCTAAATGGGTTGTCGTTGTCACAAACCTCACTACACAGGTGTCAGACGGTAACTCATTAAGTTTACTTGGCAAAATACACTGCCATGTGCGCTTACCGTATATATTAGTTAGTGCATTTAGGTACCACATATTTCGGTAGATATTCTAGTTTAGGTAGATTACATATAATGATCTTACATTCATATCTAAATTATGCAATCTACTTATTTCGCACTGAAGCACTTCTATTTTAACAAGGTTATAAATATTAAATGATATTGTAACGGATAACTCACGTCTTAAACCGAGTTTAGCTCGACATGTTTCGGGCTATTTCAGCAGCAGAGCGGTGGCGCGTTGTGTGCGTGTTGCGGCAGCCGTCGAGTCGCGTGCTCCTGAGAAGAAGGGCTACGAAATAGCCCGAAACATGTCGAGCTAAACTCGGTTGAAGACGTGAGTTATCCGTTACAATATCATTTAATATGAGTGAGTCTGTAGTTTCAGGTTATAAATACTTATAAAGTTACAATACTCAAAGACCTTTGCCTCATCACTCTGTAAGTATCTTTTCTTGGCTAAGTTAGGTACAATTGATTTCAATAGGCTTATCAACCTATAACGATTTTACAGACATCCAAGCTGCGCGCGAATGTTTGTTTTATTGCATTTCCTTAAAATTCCTAAGTTAATTTAGGTTATTTTACCACGAATCGTAATCAAAATATGTTTAACTTCTATTATTTCCTAAAGTCAAATATCTTCAGGCGTATTTTCTAAGTGACGGAGATTACGCATAACCTTAATAATTCCTTGCGTCTGGTAAAAAATAAGTATGTATAATGTAATTAAAATGTCTAATTAAATGATTTAACTTTAATGTGGTACACGACATTGAAGAAAGAGGTTGGAAGATTTGAGAGAGGGTGGAGAGTCTGTCTTTTACGTTGTCAACCAAAAGGCTTCACTATTAAAATAAAAAACAAAAGCTGGACCGACCAGAAAAGTCAATTCGACTATCGAATCTGCTCAGTATTTCACGGGAATCAGTTGAGAAATGCGAAATTCCCGATCGTCAAATTATGCGATCAGCAGAAGAGAACATACCGGACAGGGGATCGATGTACGAAAGCATTTTTACCCAAGCTGAAACGCAGACGCTTCGCTTGCGCTTCATGCACGCTCAGTCAATTAACGAAACGAAGTGCAACAGCAATGACTATCTAAAATCTAAACGAACCTCAGCGTATAAAAGCATTTCCCACCGTACATACAAAATCTGCAATATTGTTACAAACATAAAGGGTTTCCATGAACTAAATAACATCCAATGTAAGGCAACCACACACAGCCTTGTACGTGGATTTTACACTGTAATCGTCTTAATTTTATGCCTTAGAGAGCCTACGCTCTGTAATTTGTAACCCGAACAATGGACTGATTGACAGAAAACATTATGCATTTTAAATGATCATCCTTGTTATGAGGTCCCGATTAAAACGAGTACGAGGGAGGCGGTAGACGGCAACTTGTCATTTTCACACCTCACTTGATAGGGCTGTCTACTATTTAGCATGATTTTGAACATACTTTAATATACTGAGAGGTAAAAAATCTGGCCCTCAAATGTATGCAGTAATTTTGTATGTAGAGTTTGCCAAATTTTGTATCGCCGAGTATATTATCCTACACTGTCATGTGCATGTATTCAAAAAAGCTTTTGAACGACAATCATCGTATTTGTAGGTGAAAAACTTAAGTAAATCACCCGTTGTACGTACCTAGTAGTATACGCACGGAATGCACGAGGGACTTAAGTGCCCTTCTTTACCGTGGTACCATCTGATAGTACCATTGATGGTACCACAGTTTTTTTTTGCCGTTGTGCTCTCATTCTAGCATGGTGCGGGTGACAGCTGTCAATATCACAGACTAGACAGTGAAAGTAATAATTTAAAATCTTAATCATAATTAATGTCATCATTAATCCGATTATTACGCTAATTTTGATGAGTATATTAGTTCGAATACTAAACGGAGTTTACAAGAACGTTCGTTACTTATACCTAGTTACCAATTAATAAGTACGGATAAAACTCATGATCCATTAGGTCCCATCACTAAACGAGTCTCTGGTGTTACGTTACATGCATATTACGTTTCTTCACTTAATTGTGCTTTGAATTTTATTAATTGATTATAAAAATCTGATAGGTTTTTATTTCGTATTACATAGTTCTTCATGTTCAAATATTTTACGCCAGTCATATTCAGGCTAAAACTGAAATATCCATACTATATATCCATATTATATATTTTATATATCCATATACTAATATTATAAATGCGAAAGTGTGTGTGTTAGTGTGTGTGTTAGTGTGTTTGTTTGTCCGTCTTTCATGCCGTAATGGAGCGACGGATAGACTTGATTTTTGGCATAGAGATAGTTTATGGGCCTGAGAGTGACATAGGCTACTTTTATCTCGAAAAAATGCAGTTTCCGAAGGAACAGCGCGCGCATAACCGAATATCACGCGGGCGGAGCCGCGGGCAAAAGCTACTTATATTATAAATGCGAAAGTGTGTTTGTATGTTTGTGTGTTTGTCCGTCTTTCACGCCGTAACGGAACAACGGATTGGCGTGATTTTTGGCATAGAGATAGTTTATGGGCCCGAGAGTGACATAGGCTACTTTTTATCCCGGAAAAATGCACAGTTCCCGAGGAAACAGCGCGCGATAACCGAATACCACGCGGGCGGAGCCGCGGGCAAAAGCTAGTTTCCATATTAGTCAAAACTTTTAGAAACCACAGCAACGTTTGACTAAAACGAAACGGTGCACCAAGTGTCACCCGCACCATGCTACAATGAAAGCACTTTAATAAATAATTTCAATTCTCTGTAACAATGTTTACTGAATGCCCTCTCCCTTGAAGCCCTCTTGTTCTGAGAGAAGGCCTGTGCCCAGCAGTGGGACGTATATAGGCTGGGATGGAATGTTTATTGAATGACTTATAATGTCGTTACGACAAGGTTCTGTAGTGGCCTTGGAATCAAATTGGTTGTCTGTACCTAGTCCTTTTGCCATTAAGACGACTCAAACGCAAAAAAAAACAATATAATAAGTCTCTCATCCTTGAAAAAAAAAAAATACCAAGGTAATGAAAGTGGCCAAAAAGATACATTTTCAAAAACAAGCTAAACCGGATCCATATCGCTTTGTATAAATTTCTTGTCGACAAATTGCACCACATTAAATATACGAACATTAATCACCACAAAGACAGGCGAATGAATTATTTTGGATACTTACAAGGATTTGACTTTGACCGCAGCGTGGTGTCATAGTCTTGTCGGAAATAGTTGGACATTATCTAATAAGCTGTTATTTTGCAAACAATGTTCAACGCGTGATTTTGCGTTGACATGTGAAGTGAAGTCAAAGTTGTTTAATCTAAATGCTTATCTAGTAGATTCTTATAAAAGTGAAATGAACGAGATACCTTTAGCAACCGACATTTTTTTGACCTAGTGCTGAAACTTGGCATTGAAACAAATTTGTAAATAAAATGTATATTTCCCTTTCATCTTGTAGCTAATATGTATTCTGTAGTTGAAGAGACACCAACAATGGCTGAGGAATCTAGATATCAATAGCAATAAAAAATGGCTGAATCGTCAATAGTATCCATGAGAAGATTATATGAAGAAATAGGTAAAATTCATGTTCATAACTTATTTTAGAAATAATTAACAATCAAATATTATAAGAGCAAGATGGTGTATGTATAGGTATATGGTGTATGTATATGTGTATGTGTATGTATGTATAGGTATTACAATACTAGAAGTATTAATAAACTTCGTCTCAAATAAAATATTAAAAACTTTATGCCCATTTAAGTTGAGAACAGTATTGAGAAGTTGTTAATAACCAAAACAAGTTATGGAATTTAATAAGAAAATTAGAAAAACAAATCAATGGCTTTACGTTGTTTATACATAGGACCGGATTTACGACTGTGATTTTTTCATGAAACATCAACCAAATAAAATTGTTGACTACACTTTAGAATGTGGATTTTTTTTGTATCTTTATCTTCTTCTGTACTAACATACTAAACGGGTAAGCTTTGTTCCTAAAATAATAGTTCTATATAGTTCTATAAATATAACTGACATAATGTTGAGCACAATATATTCTTATTACCTATATTAAGTTTGTGTACAACATTTTTATCACCTCTGGAACTCTTAGACTAATTAAAAAAATCTTTGATTTACAAATACTACTTTTTATCCCAGGAAAAAGACAAAATTGCAGCCTACAACCTAATCAAGCTGCGCGCTAACTTAAGCTGAGCTTACGTCGGTAACTTAGTTGTTTCCATAAAATACACGGTACTGTGGGAGATAAAAATAACGATAGGCGGCCAAGGCCTTACCAATGTTTCAATATATATAAAAATATTGTAATTCCGTGAGGCCTCAGCGAGGCCAGACGCCCCATCTAAATTCTAAATTTTATTTTTCTCACAAAATAAATACATTACTTAGAAACACTTGCTTCAATACCTACGCAATATAAATGATTTTGGTCTTGAATGAAGGTTTTTCTACGTGACAATGATAAATGGTTTAAGTTCTTTATATTTTGATTTTTTAATTTATAATTACAGGTAGGCACTGTGTATGTATGTACAGTCACGTGCAAAAATAAGTATCTATTCGAACCACTCAAAAATATGTTACTACGGCCTTATTGCGTCGGAATAAGAGTCTAGTACCTACTTATTTTTGAAACTTTGAATCAGTTCATATTTTTTATCATAGTTCCATAGATTAGTTTCACAGTTTATACCTCTATATTTTGGGAATATTATGAGTAGGAACTGCAGTACTCAACTCATACAATATACAAAAATTACACCCAATTTCAAGTCAATTTGACCTATCATTATTGTAATAAAATTGTGCAAATTAGCAACTTGCCAGTTAATTCAATAAAAAGTAGTAAAATTGAATCGACTGTACCTCCACCGTAACTATAAGGTACACCTCTACACGGTTTTTTTAAATGAAAACTTAAACATTCTGCAATTGCAACACATTAAAAAAGAACAGAAATTAAATGCTTGACCCGGGAAAGTTCTTTTCTGATTGGTGATCTACTAGTTGTTTTTTTTACAAGCTTTTATTTTACTTGCAATGTACGTAATGGCCATAATTTCTTTTTACATTCTAAAATTCTAAAATCACCAATTAGTGATTTTATTTTTGTTAATACCTATTACCTACAACTATCTAATTCTAATTGTTTGAACAGCCCTACAAATCGCAGCGTAGGAGGCAAGGATACCGTTTTATGTTTACGCATTACGTACGTTGTCGCCATTGTCGGTGTATAGATTAAGCTAATGATCGGCTTAGTAAAATGCACTTAGAATAAGCGCATAATTAATAGCAAACAACTATACATAAGTACACAAACGATCTATTGTATTATACAAACGTATATCATTCGATACTTAAGATTATGAAGAGGAGAAAGTTTTCGTTGACTACTTGTGCGCTTCACAAAAAAATGCTAATTTCACTTTAGTGGCCGGTCCATAAAAAACATTTCCCTACAAATGAATTGGGATGTTTAGAGAAATTATTCCCGTACCATTTTCCCAGCCGCCTGTACATTTACGAAGTCAATTATATTTTTTGCCATGTCTGTCTGTTGTCTGGTCGTCCCGCTTTGCGCCATGTCTGTCTGTCTGTCTGTCGTCGCGGTTCTCACACTATCAATGCTAGAAAGCTATAATTTTGGCACGAATATATATGTAAACTATCCCGACAAAATGGTACAATAAAAAAAAACAAAAAAAAAATTTTTAGAGTACCTCCCATAGACGTAAAGTGCGGGTAATTTTTTTTCTCATCCAACCTTGTAGTGTGGGGTATCTTTGGATAGGTTTAAAACTATTAGGGGGTTGCTTAAACGATTTTTCGATTCAGTGATTTGTTTGCGAAATATTTAAATCGAGCGTCCCCCCCTCTAAAATCTAAACTGTTGGATGGAAAATTGTAGTAAGTATATCAAAATTACAAGGAAAACAATAACGTTCAGTTTTCTGAGAATTATTAGTAGTTTAGTAAATAGCATAAGCTAAGCTAAAAATATACCTACCTAAACTTGGAATATTCGTACATAAGATGAATAAAAATTACTTATTTTTTCGTAATGGCTACGGAACCCTATTTCGGGCGTATCCGCCACGCTCTTGGCCGGTGTGATATGATGATGATGATGATGATCAAAATTGCCTGGGACAAGTACAAGTCCTACAATGGTTCTGTTTATCCTTTTGAGGTACGGACCTATAAAACAGTAAAGTTAACTGTGTGTCCTTCATTTTATT
>NC_133489.1:5844536-5845987 GCF_025370935.1 Choristoneura fumiferana
CACAAATCACACAAACCCATCTATCACCACCACCACAATACACAGATTCGTCCCGAACTCAACCAGAGCTCATCTTCAGTACCACTACCATGAGTTTAAAGTGACCGTACTCGATAGCGACGGCGTAATTTATCTATATGGAGAATTGTACAGCACCTCTACAGATAATTAACGCCGTCGCTATCGAGTGCGGTCACTGTAAACTCATGGTAGTGGTACAGAGCAACACAACCGTACACCATACTAGGTACCAGATGTTAAACTAACATACTAATCACATGTCAGTCTAACATCTGGTGATATGGTGGTCTGGTAGTGTGGTACTGGTGGTGGTGTCTGCTAGAGTAGTGTAGTGTGGTGATAGATGGGTTTGTGTGATTTTTGTGTGTGTTCTTACAGTGTAGATGTCGAGGAACTGCATGAACACGCATATCTTGGATAAACTTAGCTATCATAAGGTCGCGGGTGAGCAAAGAAATTATTTTAGTTCATTAATATTTTTCATTTTTAAAAAATCTTATGAGTTCGTTAAACAAACGTACTGCTGGTAAAAACAAATAATTATTGTGGTATACCTTTAAATCCAAGAAAAGCAAATTTTCCGAGCACACCGCAAGATGAGTAACGTGAGGCTACTATGAGACGATGCAATGAAAATAGAATGAGTTTCATAGTGTCATAGGATTATGATTATAAATAAATAATCCAAGAACCTTAGTTTTGCAATGTTTGTTCATTTGCTAAACAAATGAAACTGAAAAAATGACTTCCTGCCAAGTTACTTGCGGCATATTCTTCTTGGCAATGATGGTATTTTTGAAAGCCTGTAAAAAGTGACAGGTAAAAGAGCCTACTAGTACTTAGAGAATGGTTTGATTTTGAAATCTTGCAACTCAAATTTGATCCACTTCCTGTGTTTATGTACCTTGTACATTAAGAGCATTAAGTGCCTTAGTTGGATGGTAATGAGTGTACAGTTAATGTAAAGCGCAACCAGCAAAAAAGGCTTGTTAAAAATTAAATTTTCAAAGAAGATAAAATTTGGAAGTACATTTTTTTCTTGATTATTTAAAAATAACTTTCAAGCTTAATATATTAATGGGTGTATAAAACATAATTAATACATAAACCACCATAAATTAACCGCATTTTATCAACGTTTTTGATAAAACTACGTAATTTAAGTTCTACTTGAGTTTACGTTGACGTAATACTTTATCATCGTCCTTGTATTTCCCATGTAGGTATTTGTTTTACAGACACCGCTAACGATCATCTTTACAACCCACCTAGAATTTTTTACATTAAATACATCAAATTGTAAGCGTTTACTTTTTACTCAACGACGTGACATTTTCCTACTTCAGCGCTCAACCTAAATGCTTTCTAGATCAACATCAAATAAAAGAACAAGTAACGTTAAATATTTACATGGATTTTTACATACATTT
>NC_133489.1:5846087-5882274 GCF_025370935.1 Choristoneura fumiferana
ACTAGACTTGTTTTCCTCTTTTAGCATTTTTTAAGGCAGTCTGTTTTTTTTTAGATTTTAGGATTACGTACATCGTCGAACTCTGACCCTTCCAAAACTGCCTAAAATGTCTAATTTGAATACAATTCTAATACTACCTTGAGATTTTGTAAATGACTGAAAATAAAAATCTTTAAGTAGATGTATTTTTCAAGGCATAAAGGTCTCTTCAGTACATGGCCAGGTTTAAATGATTGCTCAAAATCATCATCATCACCAACAGCCGGAACATGTCTAATGTTGAACAAAAGCCTCCCTTAGAACGCCACAGTGAACGACTACTTGCCACCTGTATTCAATGGCTGGTTGCAACTTTCATGTCAGTCCACCTAGTGGAAGGCTTGCGTATGCTACGTCTTTCAGTTCGTGGTCGTCACCAGAAAACCTTTCTCCCTGATGTTGCCTGCTTTTTACAATATTTTATTTAACTTTCAAGTTTCAATGTGTGTATTTAAATATGTACATATTATGTCTGCAATCTTGCAAGTTGAATTTGACCCACTTTCAGTGGTCAGATTGACTTAAAATTTGGCATATTTATGTAAATCTGATGACAATCTGGTAGTGACATCCTGGTGGTCCGGCTAGGACCGGCTTTGCAGGATAGAACTCCCCAACGGTTATTACTTATTTAGATTACTTAAAAACACGACATTTATTTTTCCGAATATCAAAATATCTATTTTTTATATCCGATTCTTATAACTCGAAAGAATGAAAAACACGAAATGTTATTGGCCCGAAGTACAGTATTCCGATTATCAATTTTCCGAAATGACATTGTTAATTCGGAAATATGACATTCGGCAAACTAAACTTCGTGGTCTTAATAATCGGAATCTTGAATCTCGAATTAATATCAATCAATTAAGCTAAGCGCCTTAACTGCGCGGAATAGGAGCTCCACGAAGCGGAGCTCCGTCGACTTGTGTGACATTGTTGAAAATGAATCACGCAGTTACTACTGTCTTTTTTTTTTTTTTTATTGACTGGATGGCAAACGAGCATGTGGGTCTCCTGATGGTAAGAGATCACCACCGCCATAAACATCAGCAACACCAGGGGTATTGCAGATGCGTTGCCAACCTAGAGGCCTAAGATACCTCATGTGCCAGTAATTGCACCGGCTGTCTTACTCTCCACGCCGAAACACAACAGTGCAAGCACTGCTGCTTCACGGCAGGAACCAACCTAACCTACGTAGCTTACGTTTATAAGTCGGGATTTATTATTGATCGGTGTAATGATATTCGGAATTTTGAAATTCGATATTTTAATAATCTGAATTAGTATTTTTGACATTTCGGATTATTATTGAGTCGGACTTCTTATTGTTCGGTGTATTAAAGTTCGGAATTTTAAAAATCGTATTTTTGAACCTTAGATATTTTTAATTGTCGAATTTATAAAAATCGTATTTATGAAGAATCGGAATAGTCACATTAGGAGTTCGGAGGAGAATTATAAAAATCGGTATTTTGAAATTCATGATTCCGACTCTCGGAATTTAGTTTTAAATTCGTATTTACCTATGTAGTGTACACTAAAAAAATATTTACTAAAATGATTGCAAAACAATTTGATATTAAATTTAAAATGTAAAAATAACGAAGTTTCATGATGCGTGGCAAATTATTATGGTGTAAAATTAGGTTATAGCTTTAGTCTGAAATGAAGTACCTACAAACCTTTTAAAACTAAAGTCATAACTCCTTTGGGGAGGAAAACAATACGTTTTTTTATTTTTTTTATTCGACTGGATGGCAAACGAGCAAGTGGGTCTCCTGATGGAAAGAGAAAGCCATAATTCCCGCGGGAACAATTGAGGCCATTGTCCTTTAGTATACAGGCATGGAATAACGTCATTGACGAGCAAGTGTGATGAAAAATATGAAAAACCGCATCAATAAATTATTTTATTTTCATCAAGTATCACCAAGAAAAATAATGTGAGAGAAGTTGGTATGACAGTTTACATTGACCTCCACTTGGCGGGAGCACGAGCACTGCCATGCCCCCAGATTATAATTAACGCGATACTTAAGATAACCGCTTAATGACCTTGCTTTTCTATTGCACAAATAACAAAGAAGTTGCATTAATAGTATGCAAATAAAGTTAACTTCCGTACCATTGAGAGAATCAGGAAAACTGGATGCATTAGCTAATTTACTTATTATGATTGTAAAGTGGTCGTTATATAGGTTGCGTTATAGTTAGTTAGTCTAGATAAATATGTATAAGGCTAACACGATTACTTAGTATTGTTTACGTTCATAATTTATCGTATAAAAGTTCAGTTAGAGCTGTTGTAAAATTGATTCAGAATATTTTAGCAAATGGTTGGGTGTGTACCATCAGCCAAATAAGTGGTCTAACAATCCTATCAAATGAATGTGTCGCTAAAGTCGAACTTTCAAGTTGACAGACACGTCTATTGGCATAATTATTGTTTTATGACATGCAATCGTTTATCAACTTTAGGGTGGCAGACGACATATTTGGCTGATGGTACAATCGAATATCTCTCAAAGATTTTTCAGCTGAATTTTTCATTCAAAATGTAGTCATGCTTGAAACAACATTTGAAACAACGAGTATTGTATGGAAACATTATTCAATTTTAACTTTATAAGGTCCATACTGACACATCTAGCACTGATTAGTAGTAGCTATTGGTGGCTATTTTGACGTGTTAAGAAATCTACTTTCTGCAAACTGCTCTTACTAACGGGTCCATATTGACTCTCATAAAAATCTTATTCCTATTTTTTATTTTACTACCCATTTGTGTTCATAATAATCACTCTTTATATTTTTTTTCCTCATACTTTTTTGTTCATACATTTTTATTACTAACATCGGAACTCATAACAGACAGTGTTCATATTTTTTTTTACTCTAAATGTCATTACTAAGAACACATCTCAACTCATAATGTTGTTTTTCAGAAAAAAATCCTTCATAACAAACGCACATCATAATTTTCTTATTAATAATGGCATTGATAAGAAAACATTTGAACTCATAATATTGTTTTTCATAACGGAATATGTAATAATAATGTTCGGTCTTGGCGCTTAGCCGGCCGCTGCCGCGGCACGCTCGCTTCTCTAGCTCGGCTCGCGCGCTGTAAGGTCACAGTTCTACCTAACACTCCTCCTCGCTTCGCTCGTCGTCGTACCTAACGGAGTCCTTCCACAAATACATCATTTCGCACCATCGAAAATTTTCCAAGGCCCTGCGCGGAAATAATGCGGATAAATAACACTTATGATTAATAAATATATCATCATCATCATCATCATAATCTCAGGCGTAGGACGTCCACTGTTGGACATAGGCCTCCCCCATAGACCTCCAGTTGCTTCGGTTGGCAGCGGCTTGCATCCACCGTGAACCCGCGGCTTTAACCAGTTTAAGAAATATATGAAAACAATTTTTTTTTGTTAAGAAATTGTTTTTATAGCGTGGAAGAAATATTTAATGACGTGTCGATATAGGTTAAGCTTTTTGTAATATTGTCATGTATATGCTATTTTTTATTTATGTTATTTCAAACACAATACTTGCATTGTTTTTTTTTTTAATAAATATATGAATATTAATATTAACAAAGTTATGAATATTGGCGTTATGAATTCGAATGATCAGGAGTTATAATCGTTAGTATAAGAAAATATATGATTAGTGATATTATGAATTCCGATGATTATGAGTTTCGATCGTTAGTATTAAACAAAAATTATGAAGAGTGATCGTTATGATTTAAAATGATATGAGAAACATTTACGGACTTCCGATAATAGGACTTAAAATGTTATGTGAAAAAATGCGCACCCCTTACTAACATTATACAGTTAGGAAAAGAAATGGATGAGCGAGTGTGAATCTCAAAATGATCAACAGATACTAGAGTTGGCAGTAGCCGAGGTAATGAGATTTTGCTGACTGTATTTTTTGTTGATTTTACTTGCATTTAAAAATATTTTGTAAAATTTTAACTCCGCTATAGCCTTAGTCCTTTTCGACTGCATGCTGCATACTGTAAAATATTGTAAAATAGATAATTAAAAAAAAACCGACTAACTGAGAACCTCCCCCATTTCCTTAAGTCGGTTACAAAAGTAATTAGCTTTTAATATAGACGTCAAGCACCTTCGTGCGAAATTAATAATTATTCATTAAAAAGTTATTATATTTAAAAAAACACAAATTAATTCTGCCTGCTGTACTTTTAAATGGAAGATTGATTCTGCTCGGCGACAAAGTATTTAATCGTCAAAGTTCAATTTTTATTTCGTCATTCGAATGATTGGAAATTGTTGGGAATAAAACGAAGTCAAGTTCAAACGAAACAAAGGGTTGGAGGGTTCTATTGCTACCTAGTATTTATTTGAGACGAACCATTTCGATTTCGAGATGTGGTGTTGGAGACGGTATGCTGCGTATTCCGTGGATTGTGCGTCGAGTAGTCGCGTGACACCAATATTATCAATGCGAAAATTTATCTTTCTGTCTGTCTCTCTGTCCAGCTGTCAACAGACAGATTGATAGATAGACCTTTCTGTCTGTTATTTTTTGCGCTTAAAGTATAGAACGTATTCACTTGAAATGTTGTATAGAAGTTGTTTGGGATCATCCAAAGGACATAGTATAGTTTTTATCCCTGAAAATTGCATAGCATATATCTCGACATAAGGTCTGTATTGAATAGTTTCTGCGGGTCAGAGGTAAATCATTTTTCAAAGACTAAAGCCCTATTTAAACCGTGAGCGAAGCGGATCAGCGGACTCATTAATGACTTAGTTAAACCTAGTTACTTAGTTACTTGTACTATTGTCTATTCTGTGGTTAAACTTACATCGACCAACTTCATAGAGGTCCAGTTTTAATATTTCATGCAACCGAATCGTTGTACGTTAAATTACTTAAATCATTAATAAGTCCGCTCCGCTCGCGGTGTGAATTGGGCTTCAGTCGCGAGCACCAGTTTGCTGGAAATAAACACATAATCTTCCAGATTTAAAGCTACTGCAATTCGGTATTGTATGTATCTGCAGATTCCTAAAACCCCACTGCAATTTGTTTCGTAAGAGTAATCAGATTGCTTGTTCTTTTAATTGCTTTAAACACTTCCTCCGCACTTATTGTTACTTAGAACTGCTGTGTTTATTCTGAGAACCTTGAGAATCACCTCTGATGATCTCATGCATAAATTATAACTCCCATAATCGTAAAATTTTTACCTTTTAAAAATAATAATATTGCATTTTTAACTGTCAGGACAAGGTCCGTGAAGAAAAATGTTACAGTGTTTGTAAAAGTAAAAAAAA
This sequence comes from Choristoneura fumiferana, assembly GCF_025370935.1. NCBI lineage: Eukaryota > Metazoa > Arthropoda > Insecta > Lepidoptera > Tortricidae > Choristoneura > Choristoneura fumiferana. The sequence continues at coordinate 5,851,463 of NC_133489.1, forward strand.
TATATTTAAAAATGAAGAAGGTTTTTCAAAAATATTAAACGAATTGATCTTTTAACGTTTTCTTTGCTTTATCAGTTACTTTCATTTGGCAAACAATATTTATTGTTTGGTTTTGTGATATTCTATAAAATATAAAACAGAACTGACAACTGTGGGTACAAAATGATGAGGACCTTATCCATTTAAAAGATCAGGCAAATTTTCACCTTTACGAGCTTAATTTTTAAAAACCCTATCGATAGTAGTTTATACAACTATCAAACTTAAATTTCATTTTCTTTATTAGTACCTATAGGTACAGTCACCAGCACTAATATCTGACACAACAAGCGTGCATAAGTATCTGATACGACTCTATTTATAGGGCCGGAAGGACGTGTCAGACATTTTTGCATGCTCCGCTGTGGCAGATATTAATGCTGGTGACTGTACTCGTACGAAGCCAGGTCGAGCAGCTAATAATAAAGTACAAACCTTGTAGAGACCATTCTAAAACAAGAACATTAGCACAACGTGAGATAAATGATCAAAATTCACCGCTACCGTAAATACTGCTAGTTATTACCACAATTGAAACAATTTGAAGATATAAGTATAGCAAAACAGCAGTAATAGACACAATAAATGTAATGGTTTGTGTTAGGAAACGTTGATTGGCGGATCTAATCACAAATGCCTCTCGGAAGGTTAGTTAAACGCAGCCTTGGAGGCGAGCGGTTTTCACATCATCAAACGGCGCATTGTACAGATTTATAGCAGTAAAACAACATGACAAAAATAACAATACAAGTTGCACACACAACGCATGTTAGTAAGTTTACTATTTTTGCTTTCATTTTAACTACAAACTGTCATCCGCAACAATAGTTTACAATTCAGTCACATTTCAGTTACAGGCCTCGTCAAAAAGTTAAATTAATTTACAAATTGCCAGCTTCGTATAGCATGACGACCTTGACTGATTTGAAATAAAAAATATCCAGTAAAAACATGTGCTCTGTAAAAATAAAAATACTGTGCACGTGATAATTTAACACAGTGATTGATTTTTTTTTTTACTTTTGGGCGGATCTATATTTGTATTATTGATGATTACTGATCATGTGCGATAGTTAACATTGGTGATTTCTTATTACCTACGTAATACAGAAATGCCACAGTGCTAGTTAATATTTTAATTTTTACTTAATTTTCGCTGTAAGTACGGTATAAGTAAATATAAGTAAGTTTTCATTACAGCTTTATTAATTGCTAAGAAATAGAGTGCTGTTTTTAATCTGTCGACTATGAGCTTACCATGAATACTTTAACATACTCATTCTGTGCCACTCAATGCGTTTGCGCATGTCTGGTTATACTATAAGCTTGGTGCAAAGTTTTAACGCCCATTAACAGGCGCTTATGATGCCAGAGAATTAGTGAACTTAATTGATTGGGAAATAAAATAACAACTTTTGTTTATGTCACTAACAAAATAATTTATTAATGCCGTTTGATTTTGAAAAATAAAATACTTTTTTTTATAAACAATAATAATATTACACCAGAAAATTTCGTATAAGCGAGCGAAAACTCAACAGAGCTTATCTGTTAATCGCTCATTTTAGGTAGGTAAGTCTTAGGAAATACTTGTAATCATTATGTAGCGTGCGGTACTTGCGGCGCACACTGCAACGCCAAAAAAACAGATTTAATACTTTTTTTACATCTAAATGGGTTGTCGTTGTCACAAACCTGACTACACAGGTGTCAGACGGTAACTCATTAAGTTTACTTGGCAAAATACACTGCCATGTGCGCTTACCGTATATATTAGTTAGTGCATTTAGGTACCACATATTTCCGTAGATATTCTAGTTTAGGTAGATTACATATAATGATCTTACATTCATATCTAAATCATGCAATCTACTTATTTCGCACTGAAGCACTTCTATTTTAACAAGGTTATAAATATTAAATGATAATATTGTAACGGATAACTCACGTCTTAAACCGAGTTTAGCTCGACATGTTTCGGGCTATTTCAGCAGCAGAGCGGTGGCGCGTTGTGTGCGTGTTGCGGCAGCCGTCGAGTCGCGTGCTCCTGAGAAGAAGGGCTACGAAATAGCCCGAAACATGTCGAGCTAAACTCGGTTTAAGACGTGAGTTATCCGTTACAATATCATTTAATATGAGTGAGTCTGTAGTTTCAGGTTATAAATTTACAATACTCAAAGACCTTTGCCTCATCACTCTGTAAGTATCTTTTTCTTGGCTAAGTTAGGTACAATTGATTTCAATAGGCTTATCAACCTTATAACGATGTTACAGACATCCAAGCTGCGCGCGAATGTTTGTTTTATTGCATTTCCTTAAAATTACTTAAGTTAATTTAGGTTATTTTACCACGAATCGTAATCAAAATATGTTTAACTTCTATTATTTCCTAAAGTCAAATATCTTCAGGCGTATTTTCTAAGTGACGGAGATTACGCATAACCTTAATAATTCCTTGCGTCTGGTAAAAAATAAGTATGTATAATGTAATTAAAATGTCTAATTAAATGATTTAACTTTAATGTGGTACACGACATTGAAGAAAGAGGTTGGAAGAGCTGAGAGAGGGTGGAGAGTCTGTCTTTTACGTTGTCAACCAAGGCTTCAATATTAAATAAAAAAAACAAAAGCTGAACCGACCAGAAAAGTCAATTCGACTATCAAATCTGCTCAGTATTTCACGGGAATCAGTTAAGAAATGCGATCAGCAGAAGATAACATACCGGACAGGGGACCGATGTATGAAAGCATTTTTACCCAAGCTGAAACGCAGACGCTTCGCTTGCGCTTCATGCACGCTCAGTCAATTAACGAAACGAAGTGCAACATCAATGATTATCTAAAATCTAAACGAAACTCAGCGTATAAAAGCATTTCCCACCGTAGGTACATACAAAATCTGCAATATTGTTACAAACATAAAGGGTTTCCATGAACTAAATAACATCCAATGTAAGGCAACCACACACAGCCTTGTACGTGGATTTTACACTGTAATCGTCTTAATTTTATGCCTTAGAGAGCCTACGCTCTGTAATTTGTAACCCGAACAATGGACTGATTGACAGAAAACATTATGCATTTTAAATGATCATCCTTGTTATGAGGTCCCGATTAAAACGAGTACGAGGGAGGCGGTAGACGGCAACTTGTCATTTTCACACCTCACTTGATAGGGCTGTCTACTATTTAGCATGATTTTGAACATACTTTAATATACTGAGAGGTAAAAAATCTGGCCCTCAAATGTATGCAGTAATAGGTAATTTTGTATGTAGAGTTTGCCAAATTTTGTATCGCCGAGTATATTATCCTACACTGTCATGTGCATGTATTCAAAAAAGCTTTTGAACGACAATCATCGTATTTGTAGGTGAAAAACTTAAGTAAATCACCCGTTGTACGTACCTAGTACTATACGCACGGAATGCACGAGGGACTTAAGTGCCCTTCTTTACCGTGGTACCATCTGATAGTACCATTGATGGTACCACAGTTTTTTTTTTGCCGTAGTGCTCTCATTCTAGCATGGTGCGGGTGACAGCTGTCAATATCACAGACTAGACAGTCAAAGTAATAATTTAAAATCTTAATCCGATTACTACGCTAATTTTGATGACAATATTAGTTCTAATACTAAACGGAGTTTACAAGAATGTTCGTTAGTTATACCAATTAATAAGTATGGATAAAACTCATGATCCATTAGGTCCCATCACTAAACGAGTCTCTGGTGTTACGTTACATGCATATTACGTTTCTTCACTTAATTGTGCTTTGAATTTTATTAATTGATTATAAAAATCTGATAGGTTTTTATTTCGTATTACATAGTTCTTTATGTTCAAATATTTTACGCCAGTCATATTCAGGCTACAACTGAAATATCCATACTATATATCCATATTATATATTTTATATATCCATATACTAATATTATAAATGCGAAAGTGTGTGTGTTAGTGTGTATGTTTATCCGTCTTTCATGCCGTAATGGAGCGACGGATAGACGTGATTTTTGGCATAGAGATAGTTTATGGGCCCGAGAGTGACATAGGCTACTTTTTATCCCGGAAAGGGAAAGCACAATCCCGGAAAAATGCACAGTTCCCGAGGAAACAGCGCGCGATAACCGAATACCACGCGGGCGGAGCCGCGGGCAAAAGCTAGTACTTCCATATATTTAGACCACAGCAACTTTTTTTGACTAAAACGAAACGGTGCACCAAGTGTCACCCGCACCATGCTACAATGAAAGCACTTTAATAAATAATTTCAATTCTCTGTAACAATGTTTACTGAATGCCCTCTCCCTTGAAGCCCTCTTGTTCTGAGAGAAGGCCTGTGCCCAGCAGTGGGACGTATATAGGCTGGGAAGGAATGTTTATTGAATGACTTATAATGTCGTTACGACAAGGTTCTGTAGTGGCCTTGGAATCAAATTGGTTGTCTGTACCTAGTCCTTTTGCCATTAAGACGACTCAAACGCAAAAAAAAACAATATAATAAGTCTCTCATCCTTGAAAAAAAAAAAATACCAAGGTAATGAAAGTGGCCAAAAAGATACATTTTCAAAAACAAGCTAAACCGGATCCATATCGCTTTGTATAAATTTCTTGTCGACAAATTGCACCACATTAAATATACGAACATTAATCACCACAAAGACAGGCGAATGAATTATTTTGGATACTTACAAGGATTTGACTTTGACCGCAGCGTGGTGTCATAGTCTTGTCGGAAATAGTTGGACATTATATAATAAGCTGTTATTTTGCAAACAATGTTCAACGCGTGATTTTGCGTTGACATGTGAAGTGAAGTCAAAGTTGTTTAATCTAAATGCTTATCTAGTAGATTCTTATAAAAGTGAAATGAACGAGATACCATTAGAAACCGACGATTTTTTTGACCTTGTGCTGAAACTTGACATTGAAACAAATTTGTAAATAAAATTTATGTTTCCCTTTCATCTTGTAGCTAATATGTATTCTGTAGTTGAAGAGATACCAACAATGGCTGAGGAATCTGGATATCAATAGCAAAAAATGGCTGAATCGTCAATAGTATCCATGAGAGGATTATAATGAAGAAATAGGTAAAATTCATGACCATGACCATTTTTTGAAATATTATAAGAGTAAGATGATGGACCCTCTTGTTCTGAGAGGAGGCCTGTGCCCATCAGTGGGACGTATATAGGCTGGGATGGATGGATGGTATATGTGTATGTATAGGTATTACAATACTTGAAGTTTTAATAAACTTCGTCTCAAATAAAATATTAAAAACTTTATGCCCATTGAAGTTGAGAACAGTATTGAGAAGTTGTTAATAACCAAAACAAGTTATGGAATATAATAAGAAAATTAGAAAAACAAATCAATGGCTTTACGTTGTTTATACATAGGACCGGATTTACGACTGTGATGTTTGTAAAATAGTTGACTACACTTTAGAATGTGGATTTTTTTGTATCTTTATCTTCTTCTGTACTAAAATACTAAACAGGTAAGCTTTGTTCCTAAAATAATAGTTATACATATAACTGACATAACGTTGAACACAATATATTCTTATTACCTATATTAAGTTTGTGTACAACATTTTTATCACCTCTGGAACTCTTAGACTAATTAAAAAAATCTTTGATTTACAAATACTACTTTTTATCCCAGGAAAAAGACAAAATTGCAGCCTACAACCTAATCAAGCTGCGCGCTAACTTAAGCTGAGCTTACGTCGGTAACTTAGTTGTTTCCATAAAATACACGGTACTGTGGGAGATAAAAATAACGATAGGCGGCCAAGGCCTTACCAATGTTTCAATATATATAAAAATATTGTAATTCCTTGAGGCCTCAGCGAGGCCAGACGCCCCATCTAAATTCTAAATTTTATTTTTCTCACAAAATAAATACATTACTTAGAAACACTTGCTTCAATACCTACGCAATATAAATGATTTTGGTCTTGAATGAAGGTTTTTCTACGTGACAATGATAAATGGTTTAAGTTCTTTATATTTTGATTTTTTAATTTATAATTACAGGTAGGCACTGTGTATGTATGTACAGTCACGTGCAAAAATAAGTATCTATTCGAACCACTCAAAAATATGTTACTACGGCCTTATTGCGTCGGAATAAGAGTCTTTAGTATTTATTTTTAAACTTTGAATAAGTTCATATTTTTTATCATAGTTCCACAGTTTAATTTCATAGTTTATACCTCTATATTTTGGGAATATTATGAGTAGGAACTGCAGTACTCAACTCATACAATATACAAAAATTACACCCAATTTCAAGTCAATTTGACCTATCATTATTGTAATAAAATTGTGCAAATTAGCAACTTGCCAGTTAATTCAATAAAAAGTAGTAAAATTGAATCGACTGTACCTCCACCGTAACTATAAGGTACACCTCTACACGGTTTTTTTTAAATGAAAACTTAAACATTCTGCAATTGCAACACATTAAAAAAGAACAGAAATTAAATGCTTGACCCGGGAAAGTTCTTTTCTGATTGGTGATCTACTAGTTGTTTTTTTTACAAGCTTTTATTTTACTTGCAATGTACGTAATGGCCATAATTTCTTTTTACATTCTAAAATTCTAAAATCACCAATTAGTGTATTTTATTTTGTTAATACCTATTACCTACAACTATCTAATTCTAATTGTTTGAACAGCCCTACAAATCGCAGCGTAGGAGGCAAGGATACCGTTTTATGTTTACGCATTACGTACGTTGTCGCCATTGTCGGTGTATAGATTAAGCTAATGATCGGCTTAGTAAAATGCACTTAGAATAAGCGCATAATTAATAGCAAACAACTATACATAAGTACACAAACGATCTATTTGTATTATACAAACGTACAATATCATTCGATACTTAAGATTATGAAGAGGAGAAAGTTTTCGTTGACTACTTGTGCGCTTCACAAAAAAAATGCTAATTTCACTTTAGTCGCCGATCCATAAAAAACATTTCCCTACAAATGAATTGGGATATTTTGAGAAATTATGTTAATTAACCCGTACCATTTTCCCAGCCGCCTGTACATTTATTTGCGTATCAAAGTCGAAGATGAAATTGGCATATTTTTTGTGAAATGCTCATTTAGCCTTTTCAGGGTTCCGTGGCCAAAATGGCAAAAACGGAACCCTTATAGTTTCGCCATGTCTGTCTGTCTGTCTGTCCGTCCGCGGCTTTGCTCAGGGACTATCAATGCTAGAAAGCTATAATTTTGGCACGAATATATATGTAAACTATCCCGACAAAATGGTACAATAAAAACATAAAAAAAAATTTTTTAGACTACGTGCGGGTCATTTTTTTTCTCATCCAACCTTGTAGTGTGGGGTATCTTTGGATAGGTTTAAAACTATTAGGGGGTTGCTTAAACGATTTTTCGATTCAGTGATTTGTTTGCGAAATATTAAAATCGAGCGTCCCCCCCTCTAAAATCTAAACTGTTGGATGGAAAATTGTAGTAAGTATATCAAAATTACAAGGAAAACAATAACGGTTCAGTTTTCTTGAGAATTATTAGTAGTTTAGTAAATAGCATAAGCTAAGCTATAAAATATACCTACCTAAACTTGGAATATTCCGTACATAAGATGAAATCCTTAGAAAAATATTACTTATTTTTTTCGTAATGGCTACGGAACCCTATTTCGGGCGTATCCGCCACGCTCTTGGCCGGTGTGATATGATCAAAATTGCCTGGGACAAGTACAAGTCCTACAATGGTTCTGTTTATCCTTTTGAGGTACGGACCTATAAAACAGTAAAGTTAACTGTGTGTCCTTCATTTTATTTATAGTGTCAATAAAGTCTTCACCGTTCTAATTTTAGTTGGTGTGGCTGAGTCACATATCAGTAGGTAGGTAATCCATTTCGGGCTACGCTTCATCCGAGTTCTAGGAAAGAGTGATTTACTTTCAACATTATTATTGCTTACGAGAAACATTTCGTAGAAAGGTAAGTGCTATAGTGCTGTATAGTGTTAGCGTTATATTCTATTTGTTCTAAGATGATTCAAATGACACTTGATGATTATGTAACTTTGTGAGGCGGTAACTATTTTTTATTTTTTCCAACAGAGATATAATGCTTGAAAAAATGAAATCACATTAAAACTACTGATTGTTCTAATATTTGAACTCAGGTAACAGTTATATTATTAACTTATTTTCTTTAATGAACGCCCTTACAATGTTGTTGCAATAGGCCGCAATTGGTAGAGGTGAGGGTTATCGGTAAAATTAAAAGCGGTAAAATAAACGAGCTTATTTGCAAGATTGTTCGTCAGAGTCTAAAAGTGACACTCCAAGCGTTGAATAAATTATATTTTAAAATTCAAATAAGACTTTCAGTTCGATAGCAAATAATGCTATTGCCACTTTTAGCACTAGGTACATGCAAAAGTATCGATAGTTTGCGTAACAGTAGGAGGGACTCTAGTTCTGTCAATTTGGCCTGTCATTTGAATCATGTTAGAACAAATAGAATAGTGTTAGGGCTGAAATCTAAAGCTGTATTTTCTTGAATAATTTCATTGAATGAACTCGGGTTACTTAGGCTTTTTTGGGTGTTTTTTTTTTAATTTTTAGGACTAGGACTATTTTTAGGATCACTGAACTAATTGATCACTGAATATATTATTTCATTAATAGTAGTCACACACACACATTAACTTAGACAATTTTTACACTGGCGAATGTTATTAATAACTGTTACATTGTCACATCTTCCAATAAGTTTTAGTGGGAATTGTTTTAGGATGTAGGCTATACTTATCGCACTATTTTAATTTACTCCTTGCTATTAATGTGCTATTAATGCTCCTTGTGTTAAAAATAAAGTTGTGTTAAATACTTGTGATGTATACATATCATTTAATAATATTGTAAATCTGTTTTAAAAAAAATATATACCTCGTTGAGTTTCTTGCCGGATTCTTCTCAATAGAGGTTTTTCCGAACCGGTGGTAGATTTTTTTTTGACATTCATAAGTGCTTGTTATAGCCTAAATTGAATAAAGATATTTTTGACTTTGACTTTGACTTTGATTAATTGTGTCTGTATCTGTTTTTTCCCCAATAAAGAGAAAAAAAAATGTACAGTTCGCACGCAGATGATTTTACAGACAACAGCTAGTTTCTTATATAAATAGGTATTATTACAATCCTATTATATTTCATATTATCAAGAACATTTGTACTTAATAAGTAAGTACAATAAAGCAGGTGTTAAAAGTTCTGTATGAAAATTATTTGATAGCGCTACAGTAACAACAGAAAAAAAGTTTATGTATGTACATTTCAATAATTGCTAAAGCTGCGATCGGACATCAGCGGGGCGAGCAGCGGCGCCGCGAGCGATTTATACAATACAATACAATACAAATATTCTTTATTGATCACCATAAAAGCAGTACAGAGACATTACAAAAATAAAAATAAAAATTTATCTGTACATTGCGTGTGCTACCAGGTAACTACTGAGCGGCATAGCGCCTGAACCGGCAATGGACAAAGGACACGGCTCACCGCTCCTAAGATCTATGAGAACCTTGTGAACGTAAGCTATACTCAGCCGCACAAAATTTGGCCCACTCTACATAGAGAATTACCTATTATTGCATACATTTGAGGGCCAGATTTTTTCCGCTCAGTAGGTATATGTATTTTAAAACAAATATGGCGAAAGCTTCCTAGAAACAATTCAAATTAATCAGCCAAATTTCTTAGCTAAACTAAGAAATTACGCAACACCCGGCCAACGGATCGCTATCGAATTCAAATTATGGCATCTGCCTTTTATATCGGCTATAATTCCAACCAGGAATGCAATACCTAAGGTTTTAGGTTTCTTCTGAGAACAGCCAACAAAAACTTAGGTAAACTCACCGGACGCTGTTTTTTTTGGACTAAAAAGTCGTTCATCATTCCAAGGTTAGAGACTAGACGCACCAACAAAGGCTGTCTGTCTCTGTTTTTACAAAAAGTTTTTTAGCAATGTCATATGTGTTGGGTAGGTACAGCCGAAGTCACGCAAAGGTCAATCGTATTTGGCATAGGTATTTTCTTATTTGGCGCTTAAAAAAGTAAACTTGATTTTTTGCGCCGTTTATCTTTTTTAGATGGCGAGGTCACATTCTTTGTGTGGGAATCCGTTTCACTTCGGGCGAGTGATGTTTCTTGGTATTTTGGTTTATTGTAGTTACTTAATTTGCGTAAGTAAAAATCATAAAAAAAAACCTTAAATTCGAGATGGATGTAGTCAATTTGTAAATAATGCGATTTATCATTCATTATTTCTTCGTATATTCAATCTAATATTCATGTACATTACTTATTCTTTGATGATGATGATGATGTGATCCTGTTATCCTTCACTAGGAACATAGGGCTCTTAGAAGAGTTTTCCATTTGGCTCGATCTTGCGCGGCCTCTTTCTGCTCTTCCCAGCCGAGACCAATTGAGTCAGCCTCCTTCTCAACTGGCCTCCACGTGGTCCGGGGACGCCCTGGCCTTCTTCTGCCACTTACTTATTCTTTACTCTTTATCAATATAAAAATTGCAAAAGTAACTATGTCTGTCTGTTTATTTATATATTTTACTATACCTAAGAGGGAGGTAAATGAGCATACGGGCTCCTGTTGGGAAGTGATCACGACCGCCATGAGTACCAACAACTCAAGGATAATAAAAAAAAGTTGGAAAACACCCAACTTTGTCACTTCAAAATTCAATATCTCAAAAACGGCTGAACCGATTTTGATAAAACATGTCTAAGAACCATCACTAGAAAACCTGCTTTCAAATAAAAAAACGCATTCAAATCGGTCCACCCGCTTAAGAGCTACGATGCCACAGACAGACACACAGACATAAAGACCCACATAGCGCTCAAACTTATAACAACCCCCTTTTTGCGTCGGGGGTTAAAAACGAATATATTTTTGTTACCTCTTCACGCTTACACTTCTGAACCGATTTAGATGAAATTCAGTATGGACGCAGGCAGAACCACGGGTCAGAGCCAGTCTTACAGAAAAATCCCGAAAGATTTATAATTAGCCGATAAGTTAGAAAGTTAGCGGAGACAAAATAAGTGAATTAATGTACTCAGCATCCAAACCCTGACAAACGAGATACTATCGCGTCGACCTTACTTTTATTTCTGCTGTTTCGCTTTGATAAACTCCCACGGGTCACGCTTTGTAAATAAAACTAATTGAAATGTGTAGTTTTGTAAACTTTATGTTTTCACACGACCCATTTGTGAAAATTATTGCTTAACGTAACCCCTGGTATGCTTAAAATGCGGATCGCTGTCGTCTGATCGTCTGTCTGTGTGTCTGTCTGTGGCACTGTAGCTCTTTAACGGGTGGACTAATTTGAATGCGGTTTTTTTATTTGAAGTTCGACCAAGTGTCACGCATAAACTTGTCAAGATATAATATACCTATAGGAAACCTGGAGCCTGGAAAAATAAATTAACAAGTAAAGTAAGTAGTAAAAAGAAAAACTTAAGTAGGTACCTTGACAAGTTTGAAAAGTAGGCGCTTACTTAAAAAAATACTTTATTTTTGTAAAAAAATGTTTCAATAAAATAGATTAACATTGTATTACCTATATAGGGATGAGTCAATTTACCATAAAAACCTTCAACGCCTTTTAGAAATGCTTCAATTATTGTTTTCCATGAACCGTCCCGTGTTAAACACATGTTTAACGGTTAACTAAGTTTTTATGGGTTGTTGTGGATTTCTCAGTTTAATACTCATAGCGTCATCTATGGACCAATTCTGACAAGACTCATTTTTCTGCATTCGAAGTGGGTGGACGTTAGCCACTTTATTTACATTAATAACGGAAGACAGAAATATTGAAACTGTATCAATATTTAACATATATGCTAACTAGGTAACTTTTAAATCATTAAGTAATTTAAAGGTAAATTACTTTTCATAATAATGCAAAAATAGAAATGGTATTTGAAGCTTTACTACTGCCATCTATTAGAAATTTATGAAACTACTTGAACGTGAGGCTTAGTTCATTTAACGCTGTAGCTGCACGTAACGGGTCTCGTACTGGTCTTGCAGAACTTCGCTAGATGTCGTAGTTAACACTTGTAAGCAATTGAAAAAAATCGGCCACTAGATGCGTGCCGGACACGCCGAAATAGGGTTCCGTATTACGAAAATGAAAACAATATTTTTCTAAGGATTTCATATTTTGTATGGAATATTCAAAGTAGGTATATTTTACCTTAGGCTGCTATTTACTCTTTAACTACTAAAATCTCAAAAAACTTAACCATATGGTCCTTGTTATAGTTTTCCTTGTAAGTTTGATTATACTTACTATTGTACCATTTATCGGCATAGTTTACATTAATATAATATCCGTGCAAAATTACAGCTTTCTAGCATTGATAGTCCCTGAGCCAAAGCCGCGAACGGACAGAAGACAATTATGACGAAGCTATAAGGGTTTCGTTTTTCCATTTTTGGCTACAGAACCCTAAAAAACATAAAAATGCCGTGGGTAATGTAATGTTTATGGCTAAAAAAATAACAGTCTGTCACAGGGCTGTATCTTAAAGCCACAATACAGATGAAAATTGCACATGACTTATCGTCGTATTTCTATTTACAACAACTAATAGGTAAATAAAAAAATGAGGGAGTCCCCTTACAATAAACGTTTTATATTTATAATAATATACAAAGTTTCAAATGTTATCCCTAAGAACGACTAATGATCGATAGGTAAGTAGGTATGCATGCAGTCGTCTTGTTTACCTACTCATTGAAGCATTCTTTGTTTGAGGTTTGTTTGTTAACAGGTACAGTCACCTGCATTAATATCTGCCACAGCGGAGCGTGCAAAAATACCTGACACTTCCTACCGGCCCTAGAAATAGAGTCGTATCAGATATTTATGCACGATTTGTAGAAGAATGCGACTTGGATAGGTTAGGTTCCGCCTTAGCCTTCGATGTTAGGTTTTTTTTATAGCAGCCAGATAACTCCCACTAGGAAAGTAGGTTAGATGGATGCCATTTATTATGTTGCTAAAATTCAGGTGTTTCAATAAATACATTCGACGAAATTTCGCTTGTGAATAAAAAATTCGGCTTTTTCATTTTAGGGCTAGTGAAATTAGTGGTAGTGAAAATAGGATTACTTAAAAATTTTCGGGCTACCATAGGAGAACCATGAAAACCATGTTACGTTAAACATACAAATTTAAAACTCAAAATTATACAAACTGGTCAAGCGTGAGTTTGTCTTGTCTTATTTTGTTTATCAGTATAGGAGCTTTATTTATAAACTTACATAAAGCTAGTCAATTTGATAACTGAAGGACTAAAGTCCTTACTTTACAATTACTATTTACATTATAAAATAAATCTAAAAATTAATCAATCCTAAAAAATCTAAAATACCTAAATCTTAAAAAAATCATTCCTTTGTATTAATCCTTATCTAAATAAATATAATTTACATTATAAAAATTATTATTGTGTCCTCTCTCTCTCTGTGTGTGTGGATGGTTGTGGGTATGGGTGTGCGGGTGTGCGTGTGCGTGGGTGTTCTATTAAACTGTAACACCAGTGCCAGTTTAAATCATGATTTAGGTTTAATATAGGAAGCCTGGCTGCCTTTACAAACCCGTACACAGAAACTTACGAGTTTTAACACAAAATAAATCCCCTGTTCGGCGTCACGAGGTAAGCCCCAAGTTATAGGAAATTAGAGAGAAACAAAACAAAGTGGTTTAACTTTTTTTAAAGAAAGTAAGTAATTGTAAATAATATGTCGTCATGTTTCTTCGAAATGTATAAAAGAATAAAGAGTAGGTAGGTAACTCTCTGACATAGGTGGGCACAGTTGATTAACTTCGTTAATCGTCAGTGTTAAATTTTCCAAAATTTAACGCAAGTTAACCATTCAAAACTTCTATTGGTTTTGGGCTGAATAGAAAGAAACTAAATAATACACTATTAGTAGTTAGGTAGCTTACAAAAAACTTAGGTTCTAGTTGCCGTGCACACTGAGCAATTTTAAATTTGTGAACCAGCCCAACCATGAGTGTCTAAGTCTCGGCACCATATATTTATGTCATGACGGGTAGACGGTACCCACTGATTGAAGACTTTCGTTTTCAGATTCTGTGGAAGAGGACGTAAAATCCGTTCTAATTAACACGGCCTCTTGCGTTGTTGACGTTATATGAAAGCGGGCATGTTATCGCATTCCAGTTCATTCGAACAAACATATAACTTTAGCGTCCTGCTTACACTCACGCCATGCCTAGCATAAGCTATATATATGCATCATACTCGCACGCGCACCTCGCATATAATATCGTTCACCATTCGACTCGCCGAATATACGAACGTGGCTTGGCGCGTAATTCAAAAAACAAAATGACAACATGCCAACAAACGACTAATGTAACGGAAGTTCAATTTAACGGAAGTTAGCAAGAGCGTTTGAAGTTAACTTAAAAGTCAATCCGTTAAGCAGATTGTTAGCTTCGTTAATTAACGATTAACGGGTTAACGAGTTTATGACCAGCTTTGCTCTGTGACTGATAGTGATGGACGGACAATGCACAGTCCTTTACTACTAACTCTTGGCGTTCGAGAGGAAATTTGGCAGGATATGTTCCTTAGGAATGAGGTGCATTAAAACGGGGATTTCCTGATTTGATCCGCATGGAGCGGTTCGCTTCACCGTGGCCAGGCTGAGCGTGCTGGTCCATTTTGTCCTTTGCCATTTTTTTAATCATGATCAGTCCACAGAGGCGCTAAGACACGGGCTAAGAGTGTAGTTGTTGTGGCTTCGTCTAGAAGTGTTTCAAGGAGGCTTGGCGGCTGTGAAGCTGGTTGGCCTGCCCAGCGTGGTTCACTATGACGCTGGGACGTCCGGCACGAGACGGCGTCCTAGAGTGCCCACAGTGACCTGCAGCTAGGTCTGGCAGCTTCGGAGCCCGAGGTAATAAGAGTTACCTTACCTTTAGATTGTTTAGTAATAACAGACCACTGGCCAAATTGCATTTACGACCCTTCAATTTTCATAGTGAAGTAGGATTTAAGTATAGTAGTTTCGACGACCAGATGGCCTAGTGGTTAGAGAACTGAGTACGAAGCTTGAGGTCCCGGGTTCGATCCCGTGTCGGGGCAGATATTTGTAATGAATAATACGAATGTTTGTTCTCGGGTCTTGGGTGTTTAATATGTATTTAAGTATGTATCTATATCTATATAATTATATTTATCCGTTGCTTATTCCATAACACAAGCTTTGCTAAGCTTACTTTGGGACTATTGGTGTGAATTGTCCCGTGATATTTATTATTTATTATTATTATTTATAAGTGCACCACATTGCGCTCCAAACTCGAATAGCTGATGTTGGAAAAGCGACCGCCAAACTTAAGTGGGACTGGGCCAGGCATGTCCGCCGGATGCACCCACAAAGATGGGCGCATAAAGCCACATGGTGGGCACCGCATCACGGGCACCGACGGCAAGGCAGGCCGAGGTGGAGATGGCGAGATGACCTGGACGCGGAACTGAATGAGTGGCCAAATATAGCTCTGAATAGGGAGATGTGGAAGTCAAGAGGAGAGGCCTTTGTCCAGCAGTAGGAAACAGTTATAGGCTAAATATAATAAGTGTATGTACTGATGGTTGATGAAAGCAGGATGATTGAGTAATTTATATGGTTATAGTAAATAAACATCTTGTTGCACCCAAACTTTGGTTTGATTTCTCACCTGCAGCGACCCGCTACCCCGTGTGGAAATATCATTACACTACTTACATTTAATTTTTCTATAGAATACAACGCCTATCGCTTCCAACTTAACTGCTCGTTAAGCGCTAGCGCACCGGTAGTTTCATAACCTAGGATAATAAACTAAAAGCCTTTGAAATTCCCTTACAAAGAAAAGCTTATTACATTAAAATTTCTTTATGAAAGTCGCGGGCGCAATATCTTGCCACTTCACCGGCGTATCTCCTTGAAATGATATTTGAATTGCAAGAGAAAGTCTAGGGTTTGGAATTGATGTCTAAATTGCTTTATTGTGAATGTCATAGCAATATCTTTAAATTATAGTCAAGAGGTTATGAAGTAAATCCTGAGATATTTCACAAATATGAAGTTTCTGAATATTGACAATGTAAATTATTTGAAAAAAAAATGCATGCAAAAAAAAAATTATACACTTACCCAACTAAATGATTGTACTTAGTACCAAAAAATGAATAAAAGGGAAAACTAACAGCAAAATTTCGCTCGGTGTACAACAGTAGGAAGTTAAATAAATTTTCAGCTCATACTAAACATCGTTGTACCATCTCAGATGCCCCTATGGGCGAGCTGCATGCAACTCCATCAGCTCTACATACCTTATATTGGAAGGGTGCGAAGTACTAGGTGGGGGTAATGAAATCTATCGCAGCGCTCATAGTGGCCAGAAGAAGAAATAATCTAGGCTCTGTCATCTGTCATACTCATATGAATCTGTCATTAACAAAGCAATTTGTATAGACTTTAACTACCTAATTTTAGTAATAGATGTTAGTGTTATGAGGCGAGCTTGAATTATTGAACACTGTTTCCTGTTTTGTTCTTAATTCCTCTACATCTCGGACATGTCCAGCAACAATTTTCCTTATGAAACGGTTTGTGGTTGGAATTTTATATTGAGTGATACTCACAAAACCATCACAAAACCGGTCTTCAAAATGATACTCATTTTGATCTGAAAACGTTATTTAATTTATTACTAGCGATAAAAGAACAATTATATAATTTTACTGTTATTCAAAGAAACCAATAAGATAGCTTTATCTTTTCGTTTTACAGTAAAAGTACAACTAAACATGAAGTAAACAAACCCTGACATAACAAAAATAAAACACACTTTTTGAATACATTTTACTTACCTCATTTAATTTTAATGACCAAAAATGAATTCACTACCTTTTGTCCACCCAAATCACGGTATCACAGTAATTTTGTATTATAAATTAATACGTTATAGATTTGATTTTTGTCACAATGTCGCGATGAAATTTCAAAACGTCAGAGCATCAGAGCCAAAAAAGTTGCGGACGCTAGGTGGCGCTGATGTAGTGCACAGAGCCAATAGATAACGGCTGAGTTTTTCCATCTTGCTAGAACTTGGGTGCCTTTAAAAAGTGTTCCACTTTTGGCAAGGCCGGCAATAATTTTCCAACAGTTTCGAAGTTCGTGTCGTTCCGTCCCTCTGACACTCATACTATTTAATACGAGATTGAGAGGGACGGTACGATACGAACTTCAATTTTTCGAATTTCGGAGTAGGCCCTCCTGTTGGTATCCATAGGCGACGTCGATCACTAAAAACCAAATGAATGTTATCGGGTTTTATGTAATAAAAAATACAAGGTTGTGGTCAGCTGTAACAGCATCTTGAAGATAACCGATATTAAGGGTGCGGTTAATGACGTGTTTATCGACTCAGATTGAACGGCAATACAGGATCTGATAATTCGTGGTCTTATGGCAAATTACTTAGTATGGGCCAATGAATTATCAGATTGTGCATTACTTACTGCTGCAATTGCAATTTGCTGCAATAAATTTATATATTTTTATTTTGAATTGAATATTTAAAAAAAACGATTATGAACTTATGATTGTTTTTTGGAGTCTTTTTGTATTTTTTATTTCAACTCGAAATTTATTACTTTTACGGGTATCCCGTGAAACCATATCGAAAATACAAACTGAGACATGGATGCACAGAAAAATCAGAAAAAGAGACCAGCACTGGAAGTCGAACCCAGGTCCTCAGCATTCCGTGCTGCGTGCTATAATCCCTACTCCACTGCTGGACAGGAATCTAGACACGAATATTTCCTATGCATACATATCTCAGGTTGCTTATTTCTACTTTGCTACTTATTAAGCAGCAGCAGTAACGTAAAAAATAAACCGATCTCAAAAACTGTCCAACTTTAGGTTCTATTAAAGTCCGCCGTGCCTATATTTAACACCCCCAATTTTACCAAAAATACAAACCCAGTGAAGCTTAGATTTGCGTTAGTGTGTGTTTGTCATGAACCCTCACCCCCACTCTCGCTGTACTTACTGGGGGAAATTAAAATTATCAAACTGAAACACCGACACGAAAAATCATTGGAGCATGGCATTGGGTGACTTACATCAACAAAACATCGCTTAAAGGTCGTTAAATCTGGCTTAAGTATTAATAATTATCTAAAAACAACTTAATGTTTTTTATATATTTTATTATTTTATACCGACCAAGTGCGAGTCGGACTCGCGCACGAGGGTTGCTTACATCTCTAAGAATCAAACTAAATAACTAAGATAATTTATTATTAATTGTCTTTCGAATTTCATGACTTTACTTTCTCGGTTGTAAACGGTTGTATACTCCGGGTAGCCCTGCGTATACGTATTTACGAAACTGAATCTACCGAATTCCCTCGTGGAAGAAATGCGTATTACTACTACTAACACCTTAGGTACTTTGCGTAACTAAAGTTACACCCTAAACATTTTTTACAAGGTGCATGGAAAAGGGGGTAAGTGTATTTACGTCCCAGACTCTCAAAAATAGCCTGCGTAACAATGGCTTAAGTTAAATTACGCTTTTTTGTAATGTGAGTGTCGTAGTATTTGACGATGTATTATGTACCTTTACCACACTTGCATTGCATGTGTATTTTCTTTGTTATAAAACACGTAGCTAATTGATTTTCTTTAGAACTCTTGTTTTTAAACCTATAATATTGAAATTTACACACAAGATGTATTTTTTCATCTTTAATCGGTGGTCAATTAATTGCGAAAACGCGTAACTATGTTTTACGCGTTTCTAGCACGAAGGGTGCGATGTAACTGTTTAAGTTCATAAAGATAAGCCGTAAACCAAACGATTCTCGTATGGGATTCTTCGTTGTTTTAGTTTTACCTCTGTCACGATTTAACATACAAACCTCAAACTTGGAATTTTGAACCATGAAAACTCAAATTTGTAATGATCATAGAGGTAAAAATATTCTGCATTATCAACAAATGATACAAACCGGTCAAGCATAAGTGGTCTTATGGAAAACATTTAAACTTTGTGCATATAATTTTAAACAATACGTCTCTTGAATCGGGAACCCCTTTAATCTTTAATCCACACCTACTGTAAAAAAATACACATAAACAAAGACCAAACAAATCAGGTAGGGCAACTTAATGTCCCTTGCCTATTTTAATTATAAAGGCAGAAGGTTTCGTCAAAAATTTGTTCCGTAACTAGTAGTTCACACTCTACTAAGTAAGCGGTGCCTTCTTGAGTAGTTAAAAATGTTTAAGGATTGAGGCAATTGTTTCAGGCAACTGCATCGAGACGGGCCCACAATATGGGTCAACTTGCCGAAGTTAGCAATCACTGAAACTAGAGAAACATTTTGGTCGAAACCTACATTAAGATCAGCTTATACGGAATCTACGGGAAACGGGAAAAGACCACGTGGTCGCTCACCTATGGTGGTCAGACCTAGTTAAGTCTCACTGGTGTATCCGTCACAAAAGCACTAAAACGAGCCTTTGTCCCTTATTTAGTTCCTTCAGATCACACACTACACGTCCTACAGAAATGAAGATACCGACGAAGAAGAAGATAAGGAAGCTATTTAGCCTCCGAAGTAAAAATGTTCTACGAATTGAAGTGTAGAAAGAAACAGCTATGAAAATATGAACAAACATGAATCCACAGTAACTTCAAACGCGCCCTTAAATGTTTTCAGGGTCTCCTTTGACAAATTTAATGTAACCTTAAGTCGATTGGAAGGAAAAACGAGCCCAAAGTAATTTGTTTTCTTGTGGTCTTCAAAGGGAAATATTTGTACACAAACGTCTAAAAACACGTCTAGATGGAATGTTAAGGTGGGTGTTAAGGTAAAAATGGTAAAATCCTTGTCTAGTGAGTTGTGTTAGGGAAATGAAAAGACAATATATCTATTACCGTGTTCATAAAATATTTTTTTGTCCAATTAACTTTTACCTTTTTTTATCTCCTCATTTCTGACATCTACTGATAAGAAGTCATACTTAATTAAGCTTGTTACTCTGGTTTGCTCAGTCCGATACCACAGTTTCCGTTCATTACCAGTTTTAAGTACAAGCCAGGCAAACTATTTAATAAATAGACGAACACTTTTCTTCTAAAGATAAAACAATAAACATTAAAATGTCAATAATTCAATGGGCTGCAAAAATAAGTGTGAAGCTTGGATTATAGACATTGCAGCAGAAAAGTAGATGTTTCAATTACGTAAGCTCAAAACGACTCGGCTATATCGGCTTTAAACAATCGACCAATTATATGGGCCCTTAACTAAGAATTTTCATTAAAATTAAACGCCAATACAACCCGAGCATTCGAAACATTCCGGCAATTCCATTCCCCAACCTCAAATGAATACACGGTTACCTACCACTCAAGTCACAAACACCTCCTACCGCAACACCGACCACCGGTAAAAGCATGCGGCTGCAAAACAATTCAATTTTCACAACGTTTAAACTTTAAAAGCCTTAGTCGATTATCACCAAATTACAATCGACGCGCCCAAAAACATTAAACAGGCTGTTATACGCTTTAAATTAAAGGAAATACGACACGATACGCCTTTTAAAAGCGGTAACTTTTTGTGGCTGAATCGTTCGTAAACCACCCTATCTGTCTGTTGTCTAATAGATTTTTATATAAAAGTATACTTTGGTGCTGAAAGTTTAAGGGTGCAATGCAAGTTCCAAGGCAGCATTATTTAAAATGGTAAATTCATATAGAAACAGCCGACAGTGTTTATAAAGGTTCATTCATAAATGCTTGCAGGTGACGGCACTTTGATCTTTGGGAAACGTATTTTTCATATTTTTATCTCGAAGAACGTTCGGGACGCTTGTAATACCTTAAATACCACGTGTTTGATGTTTTCTCAAAACACGATTTTCGTATTTATGGGGGTTTGGAGCGGAGTCAATCTTTTGAACTAAAATGTTTGCATTGAACGTACCAAAATGGTTTTTTGGCTGTTTATTTGTGCAGTCTATTGATTGAATATTATATTAGTTGGTACTCGTAGTTATTATGAGGACGCTCATTGGTTAAACAACTTTACATAGATAAGAAGGTACGTATATATGCGTAGTCTGCCAAGTAAGAGCACTATCGTTTTTATGACTGCTTCTATAATATCAATAAAAATGAGTGATTTAATCTAATCAACTTACATTGAAACTTAGATGGTGGGTCTAGGCCTGGAGGTAGACAATTGCAGGCTGAATAGTGTTTTGTACCAGACACTCAGAAATATTAATTTATTTATGGGTTACTTCGGAGTAGTAGGTACTCATAATCATATAATTATTGTGTTATATAACGTAACGTAGAAATCTACGTCACCGTCCTAGCGAAAAATCTACTACTATCATTTTTCCCTTCTCCGTACTTCATTAGATAAAGAACAAAGTCAATCTGTTTAAGCAAAAAAACTGATCGCGAACAATTAAAACTCCACATCAGCGCTCTAAGCCGGCAACTCCGTTTTTGTCCGGCGAAAAAACTTTTCTGCAAACAAAATTGTTCATTTGAAATTTTCACGCAACCGAATATTCGTCCATTTTTGCAGACACCGCTATTTGTGTGAGCAAATAATTTGCATCTGGCGCGTATAGCCGCACAGTGATAGATAAGAGATGGACACTAAAAAGTTAGATAAATTTATTATTTCTCTGTATATTTAGTCAATATTCAATTGACAAGATTAGTTTCAAAATTAAGATTATATCCCGCCGTTAAGCAACAGAGAGCCAATGTTTAATATCACACCTCTGAAAATGCGATTCTGAAATAGTTAAAATTCGTGTATTGCTATAAAACCAGTGCTAAAATAAAAACATGCAGCCGAATTACGATTTTTTTTCAAGTTTTCTGCTACACCATTTATACTTATTTACAATCATAAATAGATGAACCTGGTTTTTGTATTAAGAGCATATAAAAATACCATTTCAGAAACACTAAAAATCTGTGTTACGCACTACAATAATCAGATAATCGTCGCCAGTTTCAGGTCACGAAGATCGTCGCGAGTCAGATCGCAGCAGGTCTACAGAAAATTATCTAATCTTGTAAATAATTGCGAGATTAAATAGGTATCTCGAATTAATTATATCTAAGCCTAAGATTCTAAGATATATAGACTTTTCTATTTAAAACGTAGTTAGGTTATTATCTTCATTTAATTGTTATATTTTATAACCCCCTGCTCTTGGACTAATATATATGAACGCTCGTATGTGCTGTGTATGCAATATTGTACAGGATTGCAATTGGTCTATGCAACATTATGGGTTCTGTTAGATTGCGTTACCCATTTTTATGAATATGGTCCAACTAATATGGTTTTGCGTTATGGTTCCAATATACGTTTTTCGTAACAGTTAGATGCAATATGTTTTGAAAATGCATTTTTACATGTAAGTAGATTATTTTGCTTAGATCTCTAACTCATTATAAGTTAGAAAATATTGTTGAACTCAAAAACAGTGTCGACATTATTAACTTGTTTAATTAACAAACTTTTGCGAACTTTAAGGTTTTTAGTTTTCACTTACCTATTTTAAAATCGCACCTAAAATTATAAATCAACTTGGCACGTCATAATACTCTGGTGTAGGAATGCTTAGTAATCATCATCACCATATCAGCCATTAGACGTCCACTTCAACGTGCCAAGTCGTTTGACAATATCGGTGACCCTCGTTCTTCTACGTATCTCCTCATTTCTGATTCGATCTCGCAGAGAGAGCATAGTTTTCTCCATAGCTCGCTGAGCAACTCTGAGCTTTTTTATAAGGTCTATAGTGAATCGTCCTCGAATACATAATGCCATCATTGGCAACACACATTGGTTGAAGACTTTCGTCTTAAGGCACTGAGAAACTTTGACGAAAAGACAATGCGAAGTTTCCCAAACGCTCCCCATCCGAGTCGGATTCGTTGATTGACGTCCTTTTCAAAGTTGGATGTTTAGTGGTGGTAGGAAGGTACTCACTTATTAGCTACGGATATTTTTTTTCCTTTGACACCCTATTATATAGAAAAGGTAAACAGTCTCACGCTTGACGCTTTCCCGTTCCAAAGGGCAGAGGGTGCGAGGCGAGAAGGTAATTAGCGCATCCCTTTGATCCCTCCAAGTGTGCTTATTGCATCGCTACGTACTCCACGAGCAGTTTTAGCAATGGGCGGACACTTCTGCTTAATACGCGCTATAACTGGATAGTTTCCTAACTATAAATATTATTCTAATTAACCCAACTGTTAGATTATCATAAAATATTGGACACGTTTTTTTACAAGCTTTTATTTAGTTTCACCTGTCCCATTGTGTGTCTGTCTGTCAGTAATCAAATCTTACAAGTTAAATTCGATCAACTTCCAGTAAATGGATTGACTTGAAATTTGGTGTACGTATATTGCGTGACAATACAATAATTTGGTAGTGACTTCCTGGTAGTCCGGCCAGGACGTCTCCACAGGACGGAACTTTTCAACGGTTAATGGCATCGACTTGAAATTTGGTTTGCAAATGTAGTTTGGGTGACAATACAAGTATAGCTAACAAAAAGTACAGTCAGCAAAAAAAAAGCTTGTATTAAAATGAAATTTTTACCAAAAACTTATTCTCTTGTAAAATAAACAAAAAATTACAAAGATGAACGTTCGGGAGTGGAGGCCCGTGACCGGAACTTTAGCAGGCTATATCTTAATTTTTTTTTTGTTTAATTGACAAAAGAAAAAATACATGACCAATATTTTCTGATAATAAGTATACCTGATGGACTTTTTAGGATATTAGTCTATTTCTCACCGGACTTTCACATTTCGGTTATAATCCGAGTGCAAATATATACAATGCGGGGTTCGAATAATCCATGACATCGTAACTAGTTTGGTAGTACTGCAATCTATAACTACTTACTCGGAAGTTTTTTCTATTTAGTGATGTGAAAACTTTGATCAAGCGTGATGATGTACCTGTATTCGTCGATACGTACTTTATATCCGTCGTCAATTTATGTAAAATTAAATTAACTCAAATAATTTATTTTAAATAGTGTGTCACTAAAAATTTGTTTTCAATGGAAATGATACCGAGTTTAAGTTTCAGCTGAAAATGAAGCCAAAAACCGAAAAACATTCGCTTTTGTAAAATTTCACTGCAGTGTTCAGTGTTCATATCTCGTGTGAATTTTATACCGAAATATGTATTTAGTTGTAATGAGTAGAAATAGGTAATAAATTAAAAATAATATTTCACTTAAAATACACTCACGAAGAATAAACACAATGTCTTCATTTCACACTTACTCCAAAGTCAGTCGAATGTTTCGCGACAATTCAAGAATTTTCAATAAATCTTCGGTTAATTTGTGAATGCCGAAAATATTTTAATATTTTGTCTGAAAATGGAACAAAAGCTTCGATTTGTCTCTACCTACTCAAAATACACTTGTAATTTGTCACCGAAAGCCTAGAGGTGGCTATACGTTTTTTTGACGTTATAGGATTTTGAAACATGTTTGTATGTATACATCTAATATTTCCTGTTTGATTGCTTTGTAGCCTCCTTATGTTACAAAGAAAAAACTGTTTTCCCTCTAAACCTATGTATTATGTACTCTTGTGTTCCACATTTTTTCCAATGCTGCATTGATAAATAAAATTTGGGTACTTAATTACTTAGTCGCGATCGCCACTCTCGATCTTCGTCGGCAAACTTCTTTGACAAGCGATCCGTCATAAAGAAGGAAGCAATTTCTTGCCACGCACTTGGTAACTTCGTTCGTTATTATTTTAATAGGGATGGTATTTGGGAGTCAAATAAATAAGCGAATTAGGGTTTTTAGACAGGCGGAATATCGCTAGATACCGTTAGTACCGAGAAGTCCGTTTGTCGTTACTGTCTTGCTTTGGCTCATTTAGTAATTTAGCCAGGGCACAATGAATATTGAAAGTTAAAAAGTCGACGGTCAAAAGATCAAAAATAAAATATTTAACGATCTTAATATCGACTATCAATAATATTGACATCAGAAATTCCTAAAACTCTAAAAAATATTGAAAGCTCAAAATATGTGAAGCGAAATTATCGTTACATTTATGTTTATATCGAAACACAAAATATTAATCGTCAAAAAATCAAAATATGGAAAATTTAAATAGAAAGAAAGAAAGACCGGCCAAGAGCGTGTCAGACACGCCTGAAATAGGGTTCCGTAGCCATTACGAAAAAAATAAGTAATATTTTTCTAAGGATTTCGTATTTTGTATGGAATATTCCAAGTTAGGTATATTTTATACCTTATGCTGCTATTTACTCTTAAACTACTAATCATTCTCAATAAAACTTGCCTTACAACAGTCTCAAGACTACTATTTTTCTTACAGTGATCCTATAATATCGTATAAGCCTGTATTTGGGCACCAATTATAAGTGTATTTATATCATTCTAATATCAATCTAATTTAATGCTGTTCGCATTTACAGTAATCTTATTTAAACCACTTTAGACTAATATCGCTTTTACGGAAGTATCTTGTAAGCCTGGACAAGCTTATACTGGTCTAACGTTAGAATCTTGTGAGCTTAAACAAGCTTATATTGATAATTTGTAAGATCAGATGGTATTTACAAAATTCAGTCATGTGGACGCCGAGTGCTAAGTATTTATTAGCAGTAAAAAATAAAGTTATTGGTATAATAAAGTGAAAAGTATTAAGTGCAAGTTATAATTATTGTGTTTATCGAGTATTAATGGTGTGCGTTTGTTTTTACGGTAAGTAGTCGCGTGGAAAATATTATTTTCTGTAAAGTAGGCCCTATTTTACGGTTCAAATTTCAAGCGCTTAATCAAATATGCCATTTCGTATCTTCCTTTAATTATTTTATTTCTTTATTTGTTATTGACGAGTCGCCATTGCTACAGCTGCATTTTTCAAGCGCACTATTAAACTATTGTAAGATAGTTTACACTAACATTATCATTCTTGAATACTAATGGCGAAGCCATCTTAAATAAGTAAGGGGTCCTTACCTGAGGGAACCTTTATTTATTTCTTAAATCTGTTTTGTTTATACTACTACCAGGGGGTGTCACTAGGCCATTCCGCCGCCGAGCTACAAGTACATACCAGGCCTCCCCAACGTTGAGGCGATTCAGTGCGACTCAACGCGTGCGAGTGAACACGAGTTATGCGATAGACAGACAAGCATACAGTAGGCACGATTCTTATGCCTAAACGTCACTTTTGTACGGCAGTGAAACTTCTGTACTTGTACTATTACTTATTCTGTGCTACTACTAATCTAATATCTTACTAAACCACTACTGGTGCACTTATTTTAGCATTCAATAAGATCAGAAAAGTACGTACTTACTCGTACTGTGCTCTTATGCTATGCTGATATTAGTCTGACTTTCTTACAATAGCATTTAGCAAATCCATTGTAAAATTAAATGAGCTAAGCGAATGAAGCTATAAGAGCAGGTTTTCTCAAGTGCAATGAGTCTTGGTAAATGTAATTGTAAGAGCAAGAGACTTATAATAGTATTATAAAATGCTCATATATACATATAGGAGACTATCTTAATATGACTGATTTTTTTTGAGTATGTTTTAGCTTGTCAAAGACTAATATATAAGACCGATGATATGGTCCAAAACAATTATAAGAGCACTATAAGCGCACCATATTAATAAAGTGCACATTCTGAGTCCGTTTTGCTAGTTAGGGACACTCGATTTTAATGAAAATTTGCACTTTAAAGTTGAATATTTTGCAAACAGATCACTGAATCGAAAAATTGTTTTTGCCATTTTGGCTACGGAACCCTAAAAATGGTTATTAACGCGTTAAATAGCGAGAGATCATAATATCTACAGACATTATATCGACGGTAAACATTTCTAGGGCTCAAATGCCGAACAAACTATAGATACAATGAGTACACTACAAATAATAAGCGGTACAGAAAACAGGTACACAGAGAGAAAATAATAAGGTAGATTTATATATGTAATTAAGCAATAGTAAACAATAATTTATGACAATGAAATAAATAGGTTCACATTCACAAGAATGAATTATACCAAATTTAATCGAAATCAGTTCAGTGATTTAAGCGTGTAAAGTTAACAGAAAGGCAGACACAAATACTTTCGCATTTATAATATTAGTTCCAACGACAGCTCCAAACGCCTGAAATACTTGATTAGCAAAGACGACATTGGCTTTGTTTATCCATCCATTGACAAGGTTAGCTGTAGCATTAGCTAAAACAGAAGCAATATCCGCCATGGATGTAATACCTGTTTAGACAATTTGACACATTCAGTGTATAACGTGCACCTATACCTACATGGCCATCATAAATTTACGTAGATGATGTATTTGGTGGTTTATTAAAGATATCCCATCAAATGAGAGAAATGAGAGCCAAGTTCAATATATATATGGCTTGATTGTTGACTTTATATAACGGCAAAAGAAGTGAGATCTAAATGGGTGCCAAGTGCCAAGGTGCCAAGTTCAATGGTCAGTCCTGAAATATATTTATTATAACAATATAAAATATTTATTAACATCTTAAAATATAATTTTCTTCCTGTAACTTAGGATAATAATATATTGAAGCCTAAGGTTCCGACCTTAGGCTTGGTTAGTTCTCATATACGAATTACATTATAGCCTTCGCAAATTTTAAAGCTGTAATAAGAACTTACACTAGCTTTATCTTTCTAACATTCTTTAGCTTAATAGTTTTATCTTCTTTACAGTGTAAAATAAGGTAACTTAGTTGTTAGTGTGGAAAAAAAAATCTCGCCGTCTGGGTGTAAATGTAAGCTTTAGACTACGCAACGGGTTTCGCGGGTTAATGCGGTTTTCATCATTAGTTTTTTTTTAAAGCTGTATACTCTTGTAATTACGATTTACGTATATTTAGAAATATAGGATTTTGTGCAGGTGTTCTTTGTGGAAATGAAGATCACGATGTATTTTAGTGAATTTCCGTCAAGTCGGAAATCCCAAGACTTCCAGGTTAAGTCGTGCGTGGGAAAAAGTTCCGCTTAACCTTCTAAGGGCAACATCCTAAATTTAGGACATACGTCAAAGCTAATGTCAAACTTCATTAATTGACATTAAGTTTCAAATTCCAATGATCAATATTTGACGTGGGCCTCAGGAGAAAGCGGACGGTGCTAGATTGCCATCCATCAAGGTGGCGAGTATGAAATGAATGACGGCAACACAAGGTACGATAGTGAAACCTAGCTGCAGGCAACAATTCAAAACAGCTCAGCTGTCTGAAGAAAGATTTGTAAATACCTATTATTTCTTCTCCTCTACATTCATAGGTACATAATTAAATAAAACCCAAAATATAGTGCATTTTGTTAATGAAAAATCTATTGCAAACTGTCTGTAGCAACATCCCCACACGAGGGCGCTCGGAGCGCCGGTAGCCCTCAATTAGACTGTGTATTAATTCCTAATTGTTGCCTAAACAGACAGGACAGGGGATAATTCGGTTACGCTGCCTAGACAGACAATCATTCACTATTGTTATTAAGCAATGAAAGCGTACCGGTAGCTTGCTTACTGTTGCTTGCTTAGCTGCTTGTATAAGTTGCCAATTACGTAATGAACAATCAAGTCCTACACGTACACATAGAACTCAGCTGGACAATTTTTCCATCGTTTTGTCGGATAAATTTGTATTTTGAACATGAAACTACCGTGAGACTCACTCATATTAAATATATTGACCCAAAATAATGATGAAAATCAAATGATGATGTTGTTGATGAAAATGATGATGAAAACGCGGGTAGTTGTGTGCCGGTGTCAGTTTCGTCGGGTAGTCGCGCGAGCAGAGCGGCGGCGCGCAGTGCGCGTGTTGCAGCAGCCGCTGAGTCGCGTTGCTCCGAAGACTAAGGGCTACGGATTAGCCCGAAACGTGTCGAGCTAAACTCGATTTGAGACGTGAGTTATCCGGGTCAATATATTTAATAAGTTTGTATTTATCTTAATTTCTCTATTAGCTTCAGTAAACTTCAGTAAGCTATGTAGTTAAGAAAGCTAGATACCTAAATACGAACTTTTACGACAAAATACTATGGCTAAACATTATTCATTACATCTGTACCTGCCTAACTGTTGAAGTTTACGCTACTTAAGAGAGTTCTAGAACTTCTAGACTACACTATAGACTTGTTTATAAGGCAGTCGGTTGTTTTTCTATTTCTGTGATCTTTCGAGCTAAAATTTTAGGTTCAGATATTCTACCCCATAACAAAAATAATAGACTACTCCAGAGGAGCAATCTCATTTTAAAAACCCCGCCAGAGCACTTAATTTAAAAACAGAAGGTAAACTTGTCTGCTGTTTGCGGGCGCCTCTCAATAACCTTGTCCAAACAGTGCGCCGCCTTGGAGGAGGGTAGGAGGGAGGGACGTAAAAGGTACCATGCTAAGCTGAGGGGATGAGTTTTGAAACTATAAAGTGACTTTAGTAGATATGTGTTCACATTGTGATGTTGATTATCTTCTTTTAAGTCGGTACACCCTTGACAGAGTCATTGTCGTCGATAGATGGATATATTTATAATGCAAATGAAGCAGTTTGTAACAGTAGGAACGAACCTGTTAGAGACTCTTTTTGCGTCAAAAATTATACATTGCAAAGAATACAATTACAATAAAAAATGTATCTGCTAGAAACAAATGGTTTCCAAATACAAAGTTCTAATCGCGTTACTACGAGCAGTACTATTTCGTACTGGTACTGCGTAGTTGCTCCCGAACAAATATGGTCCATAAGTTACAATGACAGGGTACTAAAATGCAGGAATACTCGTGAGTAATTGTATTAAAATCATCAGTGTCCTGTACAGTATTGACAAACAGAGGTGTTTCACGCCACTGCGCTTGGAGGCGTAACGTAATTTTGAGTATCATTCCCGATGTTGTTTGAAGATTTGATACTTATTTTAAAGGTATGAGTATCTACACTGGTACTTGTATTAAAGATATGAGATACCCTTGGTTAGTCTGTGCTAAAAAAGATGGCTAGAAATTTCTTTGGGTTTTGCGTGTTCTATGTTTTTTTAACGTTAATAGAGATTTAAGAGAATCTCTAGACGTGCTTTGTTTGCGTGATACTTATATGCAAACTTTTGTATTTACATTTTCAATGTAAACTAACTGATCCAGGTGTACATTTTTAGTTCACACCCGTGAAAATCATTCAGAAGTGCAAATAAATCAAATTAAACACATATATTCCGTAATATAAAAAAATTCGACTACTTAACAAAACTAGAGCTGCAATTTTATTCTCAATTTATAATGTGTAAAACGCTTTAATGCTAAAATTACTACCTTTCTATTTTGCATGTGATAAGATATTTAAATTTGGTTAATAAGCCCAGGAAACACAGGAATTTTCCTAGTTAAGGGTAATCTGTGTTATTTGTCTTTTTATTAATAAGTAGTTTAGCCCATAAGTTTGTTAACATTGTATTTTTATGAAAGATAAATAAAGATTTATAATTTTTGATAGTTATTTTCAAGAATGTTTTT
>NC_133489.1:5883068-5908327 GCF_025370935.1 Choristoneura fumiferana
TAGACAGCGCCAACTAGTGAAAAATTATTGCATCACTTTTCTAGGCTTTCGGAAGGCTTTCGGCGTAAGCTACTACAAAATATTCATATATTTTTTTCGGGTCACGAATATTTTGTATCAACTGTACTTTTGCCCTTAAAATGTTCAAATATCTAGATAATATGAGTGTTTCATATGCGACGATATAGAATTAGATGAATCGTGTTAGAGTCCCAGGAATCTAATCTTATGTGATTTTTGGCTTTGGACTTGGAGATTGTCGAGTATGATATTGTGCTCAAGTTGGTAACCACATATGATGCTCTTGTGACATACATACTTTGATAATCATGCATTACATGCGAGTGTTACTCCTATTTCTTCGAATATTGGAGACGAAATCTTTCCGTGTTTTATTTCTACCTACCAGTCTTGATTGCAGTTATCTTTTGAGTTGAAGGTTGCGATAATTCTTTGTATTGTATGTATACCGAGGTACAGAAATGGTCATTTTGGAAAGCTGAAGAACGGAAGGCCGTAATGCTGTATAAGTGTGTCAACTACCCTGATGCGTAAAACAGTTCATGTGTAGTGGTACATAGTAGGCTGGAAAGGAAACAGCCTCGTTGAAGCTATCGGTATGTAGAATCCTGCTGGAAACGACGTTTCATATTTTGAATCTTTATTTATACGTGGATAATACTATCATCATCATCACCATCATCATTATCGTGGTCTGGTTGTTTATATATATCTAGAGGGTCTTTTTCCTTATAAGCTTTAGAATTTCCGTGTAATTTTTCAAGACAGGTACTGCTGTGTCCTTAAAAGGGCAGACCTAACGCTTTACGACGGTGCTGGTGGGCATCGTACGGTAGTAAGCGAGGACCTCTGGGGAGCTAGTACAGTCTCCATGTTTTCAATTGTCGTTTTGTGTCGTGGGTGTGCCAGATAATAAAAATTCTTAGATATAGTTGTGAATTTCCAGGTGTAGAGCTTTATTGTGCTAGCTGCTCGAGGAAGACCTGAATGCGTTCAAGCGTGTTGCTGCTGGATGCAAGTTAATACTATAAAAATGTTGCAAGTATTACGCTTGCGTTATATTAGCGATTAGATTACGCTTGAATCATTCCAAGTACATTTTTTGTTAGATCCGAAGGAATTTGTTTTGGAGTTTTCGACGGTAAATTCAGAACTTTACTTCCTATATATTTATTTGTATTTAGTATGAATAATGAGAATACAGGCTACATGTAGGCATCTACATGTTTCTACGATAAATAAAGAACATTCTGACTCCAAAGCAAATCGGATCTCGTTTTGAACGGTATGCCCAGTATTTCAACCAAGTGGTAGAAATTCGTTCAAGAATTCCCACAAATTGCAAGAAATACCGAGATTACATCTGAATATATTTATACTTACAAGAGATACTTACCTATTTACTCAATTGATGATTAGCTGCTTGACGACGACCGGAGTCTTTCAGTGCTCACCCTACACGCGTATGAGCAAAATTCCTTCTTGATGCGAACCGATTGCGGTTTAGGAACTAATCTTATGAACTTTTTTTTCCTCCCGACCCGTGGTCCAACTACTATGTCCAACTGGTTGCACCACGGGGAAGCAAGTTTACTCATCGTCAACCGGTTGCACCACGGAGAAGCAAAATCAGTAGTCCAATTCTGGAAAGTATGTTTATCCATGGTCCTACTGGGTGGGTCCAATTAGTTTAACTAGTTGAACTACCACTTGAACTCTGTGGAATCGGGGTTCGGACTGTTGGTTTCACTGTATTCAGAATAAACTACATAGTTGTTGGGTTTCATGAGACTTTTAATTTTATAAAAATGCAGTAATGATAGTACCTATTCTGATACACATGACCCAAGGTAATTTTACATCCCCATGGTGCAAATGGTTCAACATAGCAATTGTTCATATGCCCGTTGGACAATAGCCCTTCAGTTGTACCACGGGTCGCAGCAATAAGTTGCAGAAAAAAAAGTAGTCTGAGAATTGAACCATCCTGGGTAAGTTTAGGTTCCCGTGGTGCAACCAGATAGCAGTTGGACCACGGGTCGGGAGGGATTTTTCCCTTTGTGCAGGACGGTAGCTATAGCCACGCAGCGATTTTCCCTCGCTCGTGCCTAAAATATCACATTTTTCAAAATACTACATTACTTATTCATTAAAATTCCCACTATACCAGATGCCCAAAATAAGACATTCCACAAAAAAAAAACACTTTCTTGTGTAATCTTCGATTTTGTAATGTGGCGCATGGTATTTTAGGCACGAGCGCCCTCTATCTGGTATAGCTTGGATTGCTCGAAACAGATGCAAAGTCGTGCTCCTACTACAGTCTCCTACTGGTAGGAGCACGAACACAATATTATACTAATTCTCCTACTAGTAGGAGCATGAATACCTATATGTACTGATTTTCCTACTGAAAACCAGATGTATGGAATAGTATCATTTAGTCTAAAAAAACTACACAGGTGGTCTAAGAAGCAATAGGTCATGCAGCCTATCAGTATAACGCAAAAGTATTCTGAAATGTAAAATTTAGCAATATGCGGAATAAAATTATGAACAGATAGAGATGAACCTGAAATAGGATTTATATTCTCAGAGTATGTAACCAATGTCAACCGATCAATGACATGACATTGGTCTAAAGAAATTGTAAACTTGGTACACTGTCATTATAAGAAATTGACAATTTAGAAAGTGGTTCATTGTTCGAATTGGTCTCTGGTCACAGTGAGAAGTGGTCAATTTAGTGAGAAGACGTTATGACAATCATCATCATCATCATGATCATCTCAGCAGTAGGACGATCACTGTTGGACAGAGGGCTCCAATCATAACCTCCAGTTGCTTCGGTTGGCAGCGGCCCCCACCGTGGACCCACGGCTTTTACCAAATCATCCGTCCATCTCGTTGGTGGACGTCCTACGCTGCGCTTGCCGATCCGCGGTCTCCACTCGAGTACTTTTCGGCCCCAACGGCAATCCTATACTTTGCGGAGGTTCATAATATCAATGAACTGAATCAATTGCTTCGCTCACCCGTGACTTTATAATAGCTACGTTTATGCATGAAATGTGTGTTCATACAGTTCCTCCACCTGCACACTGTCGGAATACGCACAAATCATACAAACACATCTATCACCACCACCACACTACACTGATGCGTTTCGAATTCGACCAGATCTCATCTTTAGAGCAACACAAACGTTCACCATAGATGTTAGAAATAGTAAAAGATATAAAGATATTATTATAAAGGTCGCGGATGAGCAAAGTAAATATTTCAGTTCACCTATAGGTACAAAATATATTATGTAGTACTTACTGTACAGTCACCACCATAAGCGTGAAAGCTGTCTAGGTGCTGAAAAATATCTGAACATGATTATATATTTATTGTGCATTACGTAAATGCGTGTTCCGATATTTTTTAAATGTTTAGACAGCTCCGCTATGTGTTGTGGCGTCAGTGCGAATATATCACGAAATAGAAGTATGCAAATCACGTAAACGATATTTTGAGCATGAAAGAATAAAACAAAGATAATTATAACATTTTTAATAATAGGGAGACTATTTTACAACGTCTCACAATTACCCTTACCTACCTCACATAAAGTAGAGGCAGCATCCAAAATAGATCTTGTATACTTAGCGTAGTTCTTAGCAGCAGTAAAAAAAAAACAAAGTAGTTGAGATGGCTGTTCTACTTTTGTCATTTATAATTCCTATATCATATACCTAATTAAGATTGAGAAGTGAGTGAGAAAAACTGCAATCCCCTAAACTTTAGGGCCTAAAGAAATTAAGTCTTTGAAAAATAATGTCTATTGTCTGCCGCAGTGTGGATGCCGTCGCTCGATCGTCAAAATCCTGGGTTTTACAGCTAATAATTAATTAACTTAATTTTTAACTATCTTTTACACAGTAAGAGTTAGGCTACTAGTGTCTTGGAGAAATTAACTTCGTTTGACTACAGTGCCCCCTCAAAGTTAACAATCAAAAATAACACGGTGTATAATATCTTCATAGTGCAGACATTTTATAGATTATAGTTTTTACCAAGTGTCTAGGTATGCTTCATCATAATCAGTCGTAAGTCTATTCTTGGTAAAAGTTGTATCATTTATTTTACTTATAACAATTTAATAGATTTCTTAAAAAGAAAAAAAATAATTATATTCACGATTTGATACCTACATGTTGTCTTTAGTGGTTATACGGATATTTTTGTGACAACCTATATATTCCTCAATTTAATCCGCAAGACCTTGTAAAATCAAAAAACATTGAAAGTCATAAATAATCAAATCATAATATGGGCAACGAACAATTGACACATCTGACGTCACGCCCAAACTGAAAGAGACGTATATATTATTTGACAATATGGTACTGTTTTCGATGATTGTCATTATTTGAAATAAGAACGGTGGTTTGAATCAATCTGTAAAGGTATTTAGTACTTATGTAGCAAGAGTAACTGTGAATCTTCGGCTCCATGACATGGCCCAATTGCATAATAGGTAAAGGACAAGCTAAGAGTATTAGTGAATTTCAATACAAAATCGCTAATACTATTAGCTTTGTACTTTGTTATGTATTACGTAATTGCCTCAGAAAATAATTTGAAGTCCATTATGAATCTGAAAAGTTAAATATATTTAGTGAGCAAAAACAGTAAAAGGAAAGACAAACGAAGGAACAAAATAAAACACATTTATAATTTTAAGTTTATCTTAAATAATCCATACATTTAGGAGATAATTCTTAATAAACCGGTCAAGAAAAAAACAGTCATTTGATCAAAAACCTACACACTCCGCCAAAAAAACACCTTCACTGCCGCGGATCGAGCGAGCGAAGCGAGCGAGATCGATGTATGTGGAGCGGATGCGACTCTGTTGGGTCAGGTGTGGTCAGGTTGAAGGGCAAGGGCGGCGAGTGAGGCGGCAGCCCGGCCTCGACCTTCGCTTGGAGTTTTTTTTTTATTGAGACTTTTATCATAGAGAGAGAGAGAGAGAGAGAGAGAGAGAGAGAGATCATAGAGTTGACTTTGCGAGCTCGTTTCGTTGTCACTGACGCGTAACAGGGATTTTATCCAATTGCTAAACAAATGTAGTGAAATGAAACCGACCGACGGCGAGTTTGATTCGCGCACAAAGGGTTCCCCGCACCATCTGTACAATATTCATTAGACATTAGCAAAAAAAGGCAAAAAAAATCACGATTAAATATTTATTTTATTGTGTGTTTAGTATTTGTTGTTATAGAGGCCACATAATCTTTGAATATTTCAACTGTCTAACTATCACGGTTCTTGAGATACAGCCTGGTGACAGCCGGACGGACGGACGGACGGCCAACGAAGTCTTAGTAATAGGGTTTTGGGTACCGAATCACTAAATCGAGTTGACCTTTTATCTGATTTTGTAATTTCACTAAACTGGTTGAGGTTTATAAATTATTAATAAAAGTAAGTTACCTACTGTATGACTGACAGACTGACGGGTAGCTTACTCGACTGGATATATAATAGACGGGTCTCCTTCGTAATCCATAATATCGTTTGTCCTAAACTCAAATGCCATAACACTTTTGCCATAAACACTTTTGACATTATATCATACTTTTGCCATAATGATCTTATGCCCTAAAAATCATAAGCCATAATATTAAATGTCCTAATACTCTACATCCCTAATATGTTTTGTACTAATATAGTAAGACATAAAAACTTACGAGTAATAATATTAAAATCCATAATATTAAATGCCATAACAGAGCTCTTGTAGGCAAACAGCGACTTGCGAGCCAGAAAAGTAGATTAGGTTAGAACCGAGTTCCCAACAGTGACGAACCGGTACCAGAAAAGTAAGTTAGGTTAGGTTAGAACTGCGACTCCTACAGAATGAACCGCAGCCAGAAAAGTTAACTTAGGTTAGAACTGCGACCCCTACAAAAACGAACAGCAGTCAGAAAAGTTTTTTTTTAATTATTCATAAAAAGTGGCCCTTTTTTAGTGTATTATTATTTACTACTATTATATGCAATTTCCCGGGACTCCAAACTATCTATGTACCGAATTTTATCTAAATTGGTTCAGCGGTTTTGAAGTGATGGGATAACAAACAAACAAACAGCCTTACAAACTTTCGCATTTATTATATTAGTGGGAAGTGGGATGATTCAACGGTGTGTGAAGTTTCCAAACCAGTTTATTACAAAAATGATTATTTCAACCAATATTAGGACATGTGACTATTAGGACATACTATGATAATTAGTACTTACGAAATTAGTGCAAATAAGCATTAGGATATTCAATATTAGGAAAAACTATATTTACATTATGGCAAACGTTATTATGGCAAAAGATCATTATGACATAAGTTGTTATCCAATATAGATCCAAAATTGACATTCCACACCGCAGTGCTGGAGTCTCCAGTTTATATTAGGCAATAGAGAGCCAAATACAATAATATTAGGACTACGTAGTTTACAGCAGGTGGTGCATCAACATTAGATCAGATTATTAAAACTCAACAAAATTAACTTTGACTTCATAAGAATTTTATTTACCCAATAAGTGACCCTCACACTAATAAGACAAATCTAATAACGTATCACTTGTCACAATTGAATAAACCGTTTAGTAGTTACGAGCGAACATAGGAACATACGTACATACTTAAATATATATACACACAGATTCAAAACATAACCTTCGCTTCAGTTAGGGTAAAAAGGTACGTGGTAACAGAGTTGTTCGACCTACTAAATGGCCATTCAAGAAGGATCATGGTTTCGAATCCAGTCTCGCATCTCTAGTTTTTTTTTTAAATATTCAATTGCTGTTCCCAATCTGCACTAATCCTCCGTTGTAACTTTTGTAGATAGTAAGTACCTAACGTCTGTTGTGCAGACTTGTTTATATAGTTATATTTTTTCTTTATGTATTGTTACTCGAAATAAACATCTTTGTCAATGAACATCTTTTTGCTAACTCATATCTTACAAATCATTTATTTAATACTCTTCCAGCTCTTTCCACCAAATATAACAACAGAAACTATCAGCCCCAGTATACTACTCGAAGTGAAAGCCTGTGCTAACAGTGGGATTATAGGTTGGAATGATGATAACACAATACAAGCAATAGGAAGTATTTTGACTTAGCCGTATTCTTACCATCAGGAGACCCACTTGCTCCT
This sequence comes from Choristoneura fumiferana, assembly GCF_025370935.1. Lineage (NCBI taxonomy): Eukaryota > Metazoa > Arthropoda > Insecta > Lepidoptera > Tortricidae > Choristoneura > Choristoneura fumiferana. Next base: position 5,890,306 of record NC_133489.1, read on the forward strand.
TTGCCATCCAGTCGAATAAAAAATAAAAATAAAATAAAAATAAATAAATTCTTGAAATTTATACTACAGCTGGGCGGAGCGCTATGGTTGGCGTCTACAAAAGTGAAACAGACGTGTGTATATTTTTATTGTATGTGTTTAGTTTTAGGGGTAGGGATAAAACATATGTTAATTTTATGATTATTTATTTATTAGTTAAATTATAAGTTGGTCATACAAAAAAAATGCGTCTATTGCGGCAAGTTCGAAACGACTTGTTGTTGAATTTAATCACATGAAAAATTCGAGCGCTAGTATCTGTGGCTAGTATATATAGTCGATCTACTGCCTATTACTTGTATTGTGATGATAATGTAAAATTACTTGTGTGGCAAAAAGAAGTAAAGCAGGTCTTACCTTCTCAGTGATCCACTGGAGTCCAATTAGTTGATTTTTAGTAAAAATTAGTCTAATTCCTGAAATTAGTTTTTTAAATTAGAAATGACTACTAAGTCGGTTTACATACACTAGTTATCTCTATCTGAACTCAAATTATACACTTTGTCACAATCACAATCACGTTGAAGAGTCCCTGTGAATTCGTGTCATTTACATGTCAAATTGCGTCCCTTTTCCTTGAAATCAATCAAGCAGCGTTGTTGTGATACATATAGGTAGGTACCTACGCAAAACATAGACATAACAGACTGCTAAAAATTTCTTTCGGCTTTGTTGTTATGCAGGTATAAAACGCTCTTATCAAATAACAAGCTGTTGCCCGCGACTCATCATCATCATCATCGTCATCATAAACATCACATCATCATAAACATCACATCATCACCATCATCTGCAATACCCCTGGTGTTGCAGATGTTTATGAGCGGTGGTGATCTCTTACTGAGTCTTACCATCAAGAGACCCACTTGCTCGTTTGCCATCCATTCGAATAAAAGAAAATCATCATCGTCGTGACCATCTTCATCTCATCATCATCATCATCGTTGTAGTTGTCGTCATCATCATCATTATCACATCATCATGATCATCATCATTATCATCGTTATCATCATCATTTATTGTATTGTACTTTTTAATAAAAGATTTTTGCTGACTGAAGTTTTTGTTGACTGTACTTGCATTGACATCAAAATTAGTACATTTTTGTACCAAATTTCAAGTCGATGCCATTTACCGTTGAGGAGTTCCGTCCTGACGATCGAGACGTCAGGCTGGTGGCTGGACCACTCGGGTGACACTACCAAATAATTGTACTGTCACAAGATTAATTTACTAAGTAAGTATGCCGACTTTCAAGTCTATCCTACTGAAAGTGGGTCAAATTCAACTTGCAAGGTTTGAACCGCACATACATACACATATTATACATACATACATTGCAAGTTAAATAAAGCTTGCGAAAGAATAAATGAAAAATACTGACTGAATGTGTGTGTGTGTGTGTGTGATTCGATGACAGACAGCGCACCACCTATAACTAGCTACTGGCTGGAATCAATACCAATAGGTATAAAAAATATAATAAGTTTCTGTATTTTGTTTGCTGACTGCACATTTTGTTTCGTTGACTGAACCTACTTACATTGTCATCCAAACTAGGTACGTCTCCGTATCACGTTTCAAGTCGATACCACTAAATGTTGAAGAGTTACATCATGCGGAGCAACTGTGACCGGGCCAATATAATTTCATTACCAGATTATTGTATTACTAGTTTTTACCCGCGGCTTCGCACGCGTAAACTATTCGGTCTGGTAGTTGCAATTGAAATTTTCGGGATTTCCAAAATTCCCCTGGAAATTTCCAAAATTTATATCGTGGTCTTCATTGAGGTTGTGTTGTGAATAACTGTACAAAATTCAAGACTCTAAACCCAGTGCTAAAATTTCAAAAATTTCCCTATCCAAATTCAAATTCATATCATTTATTCCGTAAATAGGCCGCAATGAGCACTTTTACACGTAATTTTTTTAAATACCAGCACTTTCGGAAAGACCACCATTGCCAAGAAGAATGCGCCGCAAGAAGCTTGGCAGAAAGTCATTTTTTCAAAATAAAATAAGTACAAATAAAATACTTAAAAACTACGTAAGTATACAATTAAAGAAAAAAATACAAAATAATAATAACAATAATACACGGATGTATGGGGTCCCTTAGTTACAAAACTATCCCGTGAAAATATCGGGATAAGAAGTAGCGTATGTGTTATTCCAGACGTCCGGCTACCTACATACCAAATTTCATGCCTCTAAGCCCAGCGGTTGTTATTTCGAGATTTTATCCCTATCCCGTGGGAATATCGGAATAAAAAGTAGCCTATGTGTTATTCCAGAGGTCCAGCTACCTACATACCGAATTTCATAGCTCTAAGCCCAGTGGTTGTTATTTCGAGGTTTTATCCCTATCCCCTGGGAATATCGGAATAAAAAGTAGCCTATGTGTTATTCCAGAGGTCCAGCTACCTACATACTAAATTTCATGGCTCAAAGCCCAGCGGTTGTTATTTCAAGATTTTATCCCTAGGTATCCCGTGGGAATATCGGGTCAAAAAGTCACCTATGTTTTATTCCAGACGTTCAACTACCTACATACCAAATTTCATGACTCTAAGCCTAGCGGTTGTTATTTCGAGATTTTATCCCTATCCCGTAAGAATATCAGGATAAAAGGAGCCTATGTGTTATTCCAAATGTCCAGCTATGTACATACCAAATTTCATGTCTCTAAGCCTAGCGGTTATTAATTCGAGATTTTATCCTATATCCGTGGGAATATCAGGATAAAAAGTATTCAATATCCAAGTTGTTTTTATCCAGGTTATAAACTATTTTTTTACCAAATTTCATCCAAATCTGCGTAGCCGTTTCAGCGTGAAGAAGTAACAAACATACTCACTCACAAACTCACTCACTCACAAACTCACTCACTTACAAACTTTCAAATTTATTTATTATTAGGATTATATATTTTATAGGTACTAAATTTCAAGTCGATGCCATTAACTGTTGAAGAGTTCCGACCTGCGGAGACGATGCTAGCCGGACTACCAGGATGTCACTACCAGATTATTGTATTGTCACGCAAATTACATAATCATTCCAAATTTCAAGTCAATCTGACTACTGGAAGTTGGTCAAATTATACTTGCAAGATTTGACTACAGACAGACAGACAGATAGACAGACAACGGGACAGGTGAAACTAAATAAAAGCTTGTAAAAAGCTTGTTATAAAAAAATACACACTTCATCCGAAAATCCTATACCTATAATATTAATTGCTATGATCATGGTTTACCGGTATTATAAAAATCTTACAAAGCGTAGGTACACTTTTAGTAAAAAAACACTCAATTTTATAGTATTAAAAAATGTGTTGCGACTATACCTGTGTCAGATTTCACAGCATATCCTATGCTGTAAGGATTATATTGTAGTCCTTTTAGCGCCTTAGATATTTCCTTCCTCCAGACAATAAACTTGTTTGTTTTTTGGAAAACTGTGGCTCTGTCCATTGGAGGTCAATTTTGCCATTGTGTTGTAGGTTTTACCGTTGTACGGTAAAAAAAATCTAGGAAACGAAATATGAGACAGCGCGGTTCTTCTACATTAAAATTATTGAACTGAAGACGACAATAAATTTAAAAATTACTGACATACAAATAAATGTGACTAGTGGTGATAGTCTGGATGACATTTCCATGACATTATATTTTTAATTATCTAACCAGCCAGTACTTCATTCTAAGTTTCTTTCAAACCTCTTTCATTCAGCCTATTTGGTTATGATTGCTAGACTAATATTACAACCGATATAACTTAAGGTGGAACGATTTCCATACTAATGTATTAACACAATCATGTGCGCTTGAAAGAATAATTTGAAATTAAAATCATATCTGTTGACTTTTATTTTGTTCTTTATTTGAGGCATTTTTTATTTACCTAAAGAAAGCTTTTTGATTAATAGCTTAATCCAGATGATTATTTTAGTTATTTTTTGTCAATATGTGAGTGGACGGCGACAGTATCGTACGCCAACGGCTCGGTTAGTAGTGTGTGTTTTAGCTACGTTGTCAACTCGCTGACAATTCGATGCTAAGCGACGTTGCCAGATTTCGTTTGATTTGTCTGATCAAATCACATAATTACCATTTTGAAGCTCGTTTTACTTTTTTTTAATATTTTGCTGGCCATAGGTACAAAGTCCGTCAGTCAAAAGACTGAAGTGCAACGAACAAATGTATTGCCAATTCTTTGGGTTTCCGACAGAAATTAGGAAGAAAATCACATAACATTAACGTATTAACAAATAAGTACGGAAAATTGCATTAACGGATTATAAATTAGTAGTGATAAAATCAGATAAAGGCTGCATGGCTTGTGGCTTTTTCCATAAAATACAAAAAAAAACATCAAGTCAAATGTCAAATTCGTTAAGTCATAATTTTTTGTTCGTTGTTGTCATAGGTTGTCATGATATTGTAAACTAATGGAGTAATTTTTTCCTAAATTAAATTATCGTAATTTGTCCTCGAAACTGGCGGGATTATCATTATCTATAATCTATAATGTGAATGCAGTTATATTTTCAAGTATTGAACTGAATTATAATTCACATTGGAAACTATGAAGCCACGAACTTGCGAAAAAAATACATAAAGCATCAATACTCTGGTCTCGAAAAAGACGCATTATAAGGAAATTAAAAAGTAAGTACAGTAGAGGCTGAGTACAACATACAACTTCCACCACCCCCGTGGGTACCGTAGGAATCGGCTGAGGGATAATATCAGAAGATGGGCAGCAGCGTTTTCCAAGCAACCCCACATCATATACTTACTACGCTCGCCAACCCGCTTATCAAAGAGTATTGGCAACACGGGAACATATGGGGGAGGCCTAAAGTCTTAGTTTCCATGACCGTAGGTGTTTAGGACAGATTTTTTTACTGTTTTTTTTCCAAGTCCCCAGCCCTTGGTAGCGGACTAACTTTTGAGCCTCATATCTCGGTATTTTGGAGTTCAGAGAAAAGTTCATTTGACAAATATGCTTCTTCAAAAAATGTTTTATTTTTATAATAAAATATTTAATTACAGAGTGAAAAACACTGTCATAACATACATTGTCGGCTGGTAAGCTGTGTACGAGACTGGCACAAGACTGGAAAAGTGACGTGAAAATGCAAGAGGCACTCAGCAGTGGTTGTATGTGGGCTAATTTAATTGACTGATGTAAATTAAATAAAAACTGACTTAGTGATGGACTTTTTTATTTGTTGTTCAATGGAGCCTTCGATTACTACCCAACCAATTAAATTTGAAATAAAAATAAACAAGTCTAATTTCATATTTTTACGTGTTTTTCGTTGAAGGAAAATATTGTGAAGAAACGTACAGACACCTGCTAAATATTAATGGTGTGCGCTATATTTCAATTCACACTGGGCCTCATTGTGAGAGGAGGCCTGTGTATGTAGTAGGGATAATGATTATGACTAATTTTCTCATAGTATGTAAAGTGTATTGTAAATAAAAAATAAATAAACAATCGTTGAGTCACGGTCAAGGAAACTGAGTCACGTACCAGGGGGGAACCTATGTGCTACTAATGTCATGTTGACATCCCATACACTTGCCAAAGAAATCACAGCGCAAATGAATATGAAAAGGTTCCACTTGGGTTCCACTCTGGTACGTGATTCGGTTTCCTTGACTTTGTAGGGATCTCTACCAAGCAACCCTTGAGTGGATGTGAGGAATTATAAGTCTCATAGTACTTACTGTAGTTGTGCTGTGCATATTCAGATTTACCTAAAATTTAAAAAAAAAATGTTTGTGCCTAAATTAGGTCTTATAAATTTTTAGCTACACATTTCAAAAAATATTAACATCATTAACTGAGAACAATAAAAAAAACAAAAAAAAAAATCTTACAACGGGTTTGAACCGAACTTCCTAAGCTGAGGGTAGGGTAAACTCTAGCCTTATGCAACTAGGCCAATCTGCTCTTTGATCAAGAGAGCGAAATTAACAAAGACTTCTGTTTACAACAGATTACAAGCATGTGTGCGAAAATATCTCAGTCGAAACTGCAGCGATCAAGTGAAAGTATTTTCTAAATTAAAATACATCTGAAACTTGGTACGATATATCACAAATTTCACGCTATTGGCGGTATGTACATTATTTTATAAAAAATATCCACGATTTAATTCCTAAAAAAATAAAATACGTGGAATTTGCACTCTAACGTCATCTACTGGCACTGTAGTGCCTAGCTGACCGTGACAAACGACCTTAATGCTTTGTTGTTAGTGTCTTTTTTAGCGATTTTTTTTCTTTTTTAGTACAATTTTTTTAGGGAACGTGCCAACGGAACCCTATTAGTGAGAGTCCGCTGTCTGTTTGTCTGTCCGTCGGTCTGTTCCATCCCAGCCTCCTCTCAGAACAAGAGGGCTTGGGCCATAGTTCCCACGCGGCCCAGTGCGGATTGGGAATTTCACTTCACACGCTTTTGCAGGTGGTAGGACCTTGTGCAAGGTCCGCCCGGATTGCTACCACCTCTTGCTTCGCTAATCCTGCCGTGAAGCAGCAGTGCTTGCACTGTTGTGTTTCGGCGTGGAGAGTAAGACAGCCGGTGAAATTACTGGCACTTGAGGTATCCCATCTTAGGCCTCTAGGTTGGCAACGCATCTGCAATTCCCCTGGTTTGCAGATGTTTATGGCGGTGGTGATCTCTTACATCAGGGACCCACTTGCTCGTTGCCATCCAGTCGTATAAAAAAAAACACGCACCATTGAATTGCTTCGCAGGTTTGTGCAGATTTCCTCACGAAAGCAGTGCAGGGTTCCGACTGTTACAGGGCTCTATCTCTTGAGTCGTAATAGTCAGACACTTGAAATTTTCACAGATTATGTATTACAAATACTAAAAACAGAATAAAATAATTATTTAAAGGGGGCTCCCATACACCAAATGACTCGCATTTGGCCGGTTTTTTTGTGATAGGGTACCAAGGAATTCCAAAAAATATATTACTTATATGACCGCGGCATGGCGCTAGCGTCTACGCAAAATGTATGCAAAATATTTAGTTACATTTTACAACACGTGTGATATTTTGCCCGAGAACTATGAAAGTTTATCTAAGTTCAGGACTGCCAATGAAAGTAAATAACGCTAGGCTAGGTATTTTATCCTAACACCCGGTTTTTACTTACATACAGCCAAACCATTCAAATTTTGACCCGCTAAGTGAAATTGTAACAAACAAATTACACTACGCTTTTGTTGCGATACGCCATTATTTTACAAGCTTTTTATTAATTAATAATAAGTATAGAACATTCTTGTATTGTTGACCCAAATGGTGGAACCGATGCAGATGTCGAAGCGCGCATAAACAGGGCTCGTGCCGCATATGCACAACTCAAACCGGTCTGGACGTCCCACGTAATAACACGGCGCACAAAAATCAGAGTTTTCAACTCAAATGTCAAATCGGTTCTCCTGTACGGGTGTGAGACCTGGCTCGTCAAGAAAGCAATCACCAGTAAACTCCAGGTTTTTGTGAACAAGTGTTTGCGTCGCATATTAGGAGTTTATTGGCCACGAACCATTACAAACACTGGACTGTGGGAGTTGACGAGCCAGAAGCCAATTGATAAGGAGATCCTATTGAGGAAGTGGCGCGTGTTGCGGAGACCCGATGCTCATCTCGCCAAGCAAGCGCTGGAGTGGCAAGCTGCTGGTAGTAGGAGGCCAGGCGACCCCGAATCACCTGGAGACGGTCGGTTGAGAAGGAGATCTCCCTAATTGGGTACCATTGGCGAGACCTAGAAGCCACAGCACAGGACCGTGACGCATGGAAGTCCCTACTGCGAGCCCTATGTCCCTGCTGAGGGACTACAGGAATTCATCATCATCATCATAGAACATTCTTGAAGGCATCTAGTTGTTCAAGCAAGTTTTCATGTGGTAGAGCCTTACTGTAACCACTTGCTGACTGCAGTACAAATGGGCCGGCTTGACCGGAGTAGTACCAACCTCCATCTGAATACCGGCGTGAAATAGTACCTTTGCCCAACTCCCCTCCCCCCTTTTATCCTGCCCCCATACCGCCCAATTTAGCCCCCCCCCTCCTGCCTTTTAGGCCGGCAACGCACCCGCAGTCCTAATAATGCTGTAGGTGACCAAGGGCGGCGGTGATCACTTACCATTAGGTGACCCGCATGCTAGTTTGCCAGCTATTTGATAAAAAGAGTAGATTGATGACCTCAAGAAAAAACATTACTTTCTTTGGTTTGCCCTGACTTAAAAATACTGAATTTCATGGCACTTTATCGAAATGCTATTACTTATTCTTTGTAAATAAACATAAAAAAGTAAAAAAAAAAAAAGAAAAAGAATCATTATGCGTCATCGAGTTTCGAACTCCTTCTCTTACTACATACTTCTAAGAATTGGTACCACTGAGCCAAACTAGGTGGTCACGTGACCGCCCGAAATAGTCAATACCTTTTTACAACAGATTATATTTGACATTAGCTACTCACACCACAGTAAAATGGATCAAAATTTACTGCATCATACTGAAATTTAGGTATTATAGATCCTCTCCATTTTGTGATTTGCGACAACAATATGCCCATAACTAACTATCCTCAAAAAATCGCGTCGAAATAACGTCTGTGGAAGAAATATTGATGTACCAAAGTTTGTATGGAAGACGACGCACCTTAAATCGAAACTCTAGTTATGTTGAGGTTTCAGTTTAGGTACCAAAGGCAATTTGTGTTATTAACCTATTACATGCTTATGCAACAAGCTATATAGAGCATGAACAATGTTGTCTAGGCACTACCTAATTTTCATTAATTATGTTGGCATTTAACTGGTAATATAGGATATTAGCGACAGCGAACCAGTCAAACAGAATTAATCTCCTTTGAAATAGCTTTGTAACTGTTTAATCGTCGGTTAATTGTGAAGTACCTACTTACAATATTCAATAACATTAACATAAAGGCCAATTGATACAAGAAAAAAATTTGACATAAAATGTACGTCGGAGTAAAAAAAGGTTCGTCACCTTAAGATCTTTTTGCCTTTGCTCAGTATGAGCGATAATCTGCTTTACCAATTGAGTATGACATACTCAAGACATACTGCATCAAACTGTCAACAACATAATCTTGTTTAAAGGTGACCATAGCAACCCTCCACTACACTTTGGCACTGACAAAAAAAAGGTTTGGTTTTGATATGAAAGATATATGTTAGAGGTGTATACTATTTTGACCCTTTATTATCATGTCAAGTAAGTATAATTTATATTATAATAATATAAGCCTATTTTAAATGTATGCCATACGATTAAATAAATAAGTATAATTTGATATGCCCTTGTCTACTTAGTACTTTGGTTTCAAAACGTACTAAGAGTCTATGAATGTATAAAAGGAATCAATTTTAAACTGATATGAAGTAGGTTTTCCTAATCCTACTGTACTATGTTTGTAAATTTTATTGCAATTATGTTTTGGAAACAGCTCTACTAATCATATTAAATTTAACGCTTAACAAAAATAAATATAAATTTAAAAGGTATCGTATTGTTACACGTTATATATAGGCAATAAATACATCATCATCCCAGCCTATATACGTCCCACTGCTGGGCACAGGCCTCCTCTCAGAACAAGAGGGCTTGGGCTATAGTTCCCACGCGGGCCCAGTGCGGATTGGGAACTTCACACGCACCATTGAATTGCTTCGCAGGTTTGTGCAGGTTTCCTCACGATGTTTTCCTTCACCGCAAAGCTCGTGGTAAATTTCAAATGTAATACATGCTAAAAAAAAAAATGTGTTACGAAAATCATCATCATCATAATCAGCCAAAAAATTTGCGCCGCTGGACATGGGCCTCATCCAATTGGCAATCACATTTTCTCACCCAAACGATGCGCGACAATTTACTAATACAGTTTCGCCGAGGACGAACTTTTGGCCAATTGACCGAAACAATTTTTTTTGACTTAAATTTGTCAAAACCGACACCTAACCAACGGTTGGTCACTACCCAATAGTAATAAAAGAGTACAATCGATATCTTAAAAAAACATTCCATTTTAATTAAAATGTGTGTGTGCCTTTGTACATATATATCTCAATGTCTGTCAATTGTGTTTGTTACTTATTTTGTACAATAAAGAGTTTACATACATACATGTGCTATTCTTGCCCAACGTATTGGCATCATAACCCAGCGCGAAAATGTAACTTAGCTAGCCTTATGGGCACGCTTCCGCAGTGACAAGACTTAGGGGCTGTTTCACCATCCATTGATTAGCGTTAACCGACGGTTAAATGTGATGCCGTCTCTGGCTATTCGAACAAACAAATAGAGACGGTGTCACATCTAACCGCCAGTTTAACACTAATCAATGGATGGTGAAACAGCCCCTTATAGGTGAATTTTATTTTCAGTAAGGTTATTAAAACATTATTTTTAGGATAGTTTTACATTTATAATGTTCTTGTAAATAAAAGTTGTTCCATTGTTTTCCTTTCCGAGTCACACTGGACCCTGACTTTTACAAAAACTTTACACAATCGTGTACATGCAAATATTTAAATGTAGTACAGGAATTTACAGAACGAAAATTCACGTAGCTACTTCATTACAGTAGGCTTAATTTCAAAGCCAGCAGCGTGAAAGAGGATTTACATTTTTAACCTCGGGACAAAATGGGGTTGTGCGTCAAAAATGTTGTCACTGAAAACAAGAAAATAGAATAACAATTCGTGTGTAGACTTATAAAGTACTTATACTATTTTTTTATATAATCTGTCCCACTCCCACTAATATTATAAATGCGAAAGTTTGTAAGTCTGTTTATTTGTTTGTTATTTCATCACGTCTAAACTATTAAACCGATTTAGATGAAATTCACTATACAGATAGTTTGAGACCCGGAGAAGGACATTGCATATATATTTTATAATTCTACGCGGACGGAGTCCCGGGTAACGGCTAGTTCTTATTATATTAATGAAAAGACAAACACTTTTGCCCCTAGCACTGTTAAGATGATTTTTTTTTTAATAATTTTAGTGTGAAAGAATTAACCACTTTAAAATGGTTTTTGTATAAAACGAAACCATAAAATGCAGGTTTAATACCTACTGTCCATGATGTTTCACTAAATATAAAATTACATGTAATAAAAGTACTACAGTCAAAACCTGTTTAAGGTAGAACCGTTGTAAATAATAAGGGTTCTGTCAAATATGTTTGATGATTTGTTTGATGTGTGGATGTGTTTTATTTTATACACATTTTATTTCGTAAAAAATCGAAAGCATTAATCTTTTTATGTTTCTTTTAATGTAGAATACAATTGAAACCTTATTTTTGATTTCCTTGCATTTCTATGTGAAATATGGTCTCAATTTGCATATTTGCCTCTACGAGTATGGTATTCTATATATTTCCTCATATTATCACATTACTAAGTATGTCGTGTTTCCATAGTGGTGGTAAATATGTAACATTTCCAACTGAAGCGATATAGATAGTCTTTTAATTTAAATATGATTTTACGGGATGTGGATTGCGACAAACTTTAATGAGCGAAAGAGATTACGAGTATTGTCAGCTCATTATTTCAAGATGATCGTGATTTATATGCAGCAGAAAACAAATTAAATGAATTCTGAATCATTTCAAATATACATTTTATTTTTCGTCTTTCTCATGATTTCACCCAATTTTTAACCACAAACTAGGCTACTTAATACACTTACTTACTTAGAACTTAAAAGAGTATTTAAGTATGTCGATTCTTTACGGGGTACGGCAATGTCAAGTTTTTATTATAATAGTTTTTTTACCATTCTGAGAGGGGGCCTGAGCCAGCAGTAGGACGCAATGGCGTGCAGTGGCAGTACCCGCCCATTCCCGTCAGCACCACCCTCAAAGCAGCGCTAGTATTGCCTACACGGTTGCTGGTGCTGGCCCACTGCAGGTCACTGAACGTAGGTCTACAGACCGAGATGATGATTAGTTATAAGTAGCTGTATTCCATTTCAACTTTCGCCATACGGGCCCCTAAAAAATTGTGCACGCTGGCAATTCCGACGGGAGGGGATGCACACTCACGTGAACTGACCAGTGATTTTATGCGACATTAAATTTCGGATGAGGATTTATGCAAAGCCTTACTTGGCGCGCCCACTGGCATATGATGGGGTGAATTTTGAAAAATGCCCTGTTGTTTAAAACAGTGTCATTTACCGTCCATTTCAGAATGCTTTAAAGTACAGTGCTTGCAGCGAAATTGATAAAACACATCCTCTGTTTCGGTACTGGTGGTCATTTGATGAATTTTTTATTAATTCTAAGTCAAAATTAATAAACAAACTGGATAGAATTAAGTTCAATATGGATTGATAATTATATTTTTTAATTTTCCTACCTGAAGTAACAAAATGCTCGCGTCGAACAATTTGCATTGCAGATTCTCAAATTAGACTACATTATACATCCGAAGACAGATTCTACTGAAGTTTTACTGCTCTCTCTCGAGCAATAAATCGTTCAAAAGGAACAAATAACTTGACTTAAGAAATTAGCTCCGACCTAATTGTTGAGGAGGGACCAAGAGTTTATAACTAAGAAAAGATGAGACGAACGCACCCTGTATACAGATTACTGTTTGTAAAGGGCTTAAAATGTGATGCTAACTAAGTAAAGGCAGCTTCATTAAACTCGGGCGTAGCAAACGCGACAAACATAATTTAGATTTACTTACAGAGCTAATTAGTGTCTATCTAATTAATAATGTTTATATTGATAATTAACGGCCAGAAATACAAACATCGTAAACCTGTCCAAAGGTTAATTTAACTTGCAATTTAGGTTACATATGCTTATTTTTACAACATATGAAACATGTTGTCATAAACTTAAATCAGATTTATAAAAATCTATCACCAATCGTTAAATAAAAATATTCCATTTGAAAAATGTCTTGTTGAAATTGTTTATATCATTTTTAACTTAATCGTAACTACTTGCAATTGCCCTATGATAGCGGTTACTGCTTCAATAAACCCGAACTTAATCATGGTGATAAAAACTGAATGACACGCTTTATTAGGGATGTGATGTGGTACATAGTTGCGAGTATATCGATAAATAATTCTAAATGTAAGGATATTTGTGATACTGAACCAATTAGCAACACTTACTATCAGGTGGAGGTAGAGGTAAATCGACATCAGTTTTTAATTAAAAAAAGTATCCCGATATTCTGGAATAAATAATTTAAAAAATTGCCTCGATTCAAACACAGTTGTACAATTTATCAGTTGGGAAATACCTTTGATATCGGACGACACCGCCACATGCGTGCCTAGGTACTTACCTACGCTATCAGTCGCAATTGTGTAAGGGTTGTCAACAAATAATGATAAAATAAACTTGATTGTTATGTAATCAAACCAATCTACATATACCCTTGTACCTGATTAAATATACGTCAGATACTTAAGTGATCATTTTACTACAAACTTTTATTTATTTATTATTTAATTTATATTCAGGATAACAACAGCCATAAATGTAATACAAGAAAATACACATGGTTACATCACAAAAGGCCAATAACAGTTTATCATTAAGTTTTAAAAAATCTATGTCATCATAGTGGAAATGTTTCACACCAGACACGCCAGCTCATGAACAATCTCTAAAGTATTATAAGAAATTGTGTATTATAATTATAACTATCTGTTTACTGCAAGAGTGCCTAATGTCAGAAAGACTAAAAAAAGAAAGATAACATGAGTTTAACAAGCGTACATGAGTGGGGTGGTTATTTAGAAGATCCCATCATAATGTTATAATGCTTATAATCTTATTTAATTCTACTCATAATTTATATTACTATGTTAAGTTGCCTCATTTTAGTACCTTTTGTTCTTCAGGTCATAAAATCAATACATAAATACTGCCAACTCACATAAGAACATTTTTTTTATATATATATAAGCCACTAGTAATACAGTCGACCAAGAAAGTGCTCCACCAATACGGGTGACTCTCATATTGACTGTGAGTGAAGAAGGGCTTTGACGTTTAAAACGCTACAAAGGACATCGAACCGCAGGGTGGTAAAGGAATTTCCTGGTCGACTATGCAGTAATGCTACCAATAATCAGCAGGACAGTCAAAACAAAGTTGGAGTAAATTTACATACATATGTATGAAAAAATTAAATAGAAAGAAGAAAAGAATAGAAATTACAATAGGTAAGCTCTAACGCAACAACAACAACCAGCTCACAGTGCCCACACTAGGTGTTGTAACTGTTAGTTTAAGTTAAAAAACCGAAAGAACATCTGATTTAAATTTATTTTGGATCCCAAAAAAGGATCAGTAAGTACTGAATTCACGGTTGTACAGACGGGGATGCGGGATAGTACGGAATTTGAACCATAGTTAGTGGAATGAAAGGGTTGATGGAACAGGGTAGTGTGTCTCGTGCGGCGCTTAGGGGTGCGCAAGTAAATAGCTGACAGTAATTCAGGGCTGTCTATGGAACCACGAATAATATCGAAAAGCAAGGTCATGTCAGCCACTTTACGACGCTCTTCAAGTGTAAGGAGACCGTAATGGCGGCAGGTATTAGAATAAGTTGTATGAGGTATTTTAAAATTTATGATTTAAATAGGCTAAGAATTTCTTTTGGATTCGTTCAATGCGGTCTTATGTATAGCATAGTAAGGTGACCATATTGGGGAGGCATATTCAAGAATACATCTTACATATGCATAATAGACTATTTTTAAACTCAACAAGCTTTGGAAAGGTTTGCAAGTTCTTAGTACGAATCCTAGATTTCGGAAAGATCTTGTTTACAATGTGATCTACGTGGTCTCTAAAAGGACATTTTACAATCAAGCATAACCCCAAGTCACGGACAACATCGGTTCTCTCCACAATAACACCATTAAAGTTGTAAGAAAATTTAATAGGAGTAGGACTACGAGTAAAAACTGATACACTGACATTTATTAATACTGAGAGTGATCCTGTTACATGTGTAATATTCAAATAGACTATCCAGATCCTTCTGCATAAGCTGCAGTCACTTAAGGACTTAATTCTCATATATACTTTCTTGTCATCTGCGTATAACAAGTGACGCGCATGGATTATATGTGTATTTATATCATGTATATACGCATTGAAGAAAAGAGGACCGAGATGCGAGCCCTGAGGGACGCCAGACGGAATATTGATATAGTCAGATCTAAATCCGCCGAGAACAACCGCCTGACAACGATTGGTAAGGTAGGATTTGACCATCTTAGTAGATCACCATGGATTCCTAGCATCTCAAGTTTCATGAGCAGGATGCCGTGATCCACCCTGTCAAATGCCTTTTCAAAGTCCGTATAAATCACGTCAACCTGCCCTCCACCCTCCATTTCATTCAATACATAATTAGTGAAACCTGCCAAGTTAGAAACTGTAGATCGTCCTCTAAAGAAACCATGCTGATTATCCGTAATGCCAAGACGTACAACAGGGTAAATAATATTAAAAACTATCTGCTCAAACACTTTTCCCATCGTATTTAGGATTGAAATTGGACGATGGTTATCGATCATAGTCTTTGAACCTTTTTTATGAACTGGTATAATATTAGGCTTTTTTTCCAAATCGAAGGAAAAGTACACTTCTTTAATGACAGGCGGAAAGGATGGTAAGTGGAAATGCAAGGGACTCCGCACAAGAATGTATGAAAATTGGAGGGACACCATCGCAACCGCCCCCTTGGACTTATCCAGGGCCTTTAAGGCTTTTAAAACGATGTCACATGATATATTGATAAAGGACAAATTATCCCGACTAACGACACGTTTTACATTATCGGAGGTGTAAGATGTAACTTTTATGTAACTTGCTTCCAATGGTCGGATTGATATGAGATTTAGGGCCTGTTTCACCACTTGTCGGCTAACTTTAAGTGTCAGATAAAAGTAATGCCGTCTTTGATTATTCTGACAAAACAAATAGAGACGGCATCACTTATATCCGACACTTAAAGTTAGTCGACAAGAGGTGAAATAAGCCCTTAGAATACACTTGTTATGTAAGTTGGATAACAGCAAAATCTAGCGTTAAAATATATTTTTTTAACAAAAACGTTTTATATAAACGTTTTGATTTTTATTTTCAAAACGTTTTGTGTTTTCATTCATAAATCTTTCACAAATAAATTTATAATAACTTCGGGTGACTATTTACTGAATAAATGATTTGAATTTTAATTTGATTTTGAATTTGAAGCAAAAGTCACTAATTACCACCTAAAGTCAAGAGGGATAATTTTACTTATGCATAGCATCATAAGGTTAATATTACACTTTTTTATCTACAATTAATGACTTTTGCTTGTCACCCGACGATAAGATTATATCCGTGTGTATCCGTTTAAAGAAATGTAATCTTAATTCCTAATTATGTATGTAGGTATAATAAACATATGTATTACTTTTTATTGCACTTCTACAATACACATGAAATTGAAAGGATACAAAACAAAACATAGATAATGCAAAGGCGAACTTATGTTAAAGATATGTCTAAATACGACTAATTATCGATATATCGATAGTCGATGCCTGTTTCAGAGCAAAAAAAATATACAGCACTAACAGTCTGCCCGCGGTCCTCCTCGAGCAAATTATTCGAGTACATCGCGCCGTTCAGTTTGCACCTCTCGCTCATTTTGCAAATTTATATGAATCATTATTGGGTTGAATTATAGTACCGGCCGTCGGAGTCGAAGATCGATGCGTGAATGTAAGAAATTTGTTGAGACTAGAAAAGAAACTTTTGGTGTCCGATTTTTTTTTGTATATAATCGTTTTTACTATCTTATATGGACCATAATAATGTATGTTTTTATAAAATAAAACACATTTTTAACGTATTTTCCAAGTTGAAACAATAATTGTATGCAGTCTACTAATTTGTATTTTAAATTTCTTTACTCTGCTTCTCTTTTTCTTTACTAATTGTAACAATTGTTTGAGTTGGATATAAGTAGCGATGTGTTTGTAGTTACAAAAAATCAAACGAACGAAAATTTCACGTAAATTTTTAGCCAAATTAATCTTTCGGTTCAGTATTTTTTCGCAAAATTTATAAAAGAGATTAAATAGTGGCTACTACCTACCAAGAACTTACGTTGAAATATTAATGTCGGCGGCCGATCGTAAATCCGCCAGATCACGAAATTCCTAGGCATATCGTGAAATGCCGCCATTTCATGAATTGGCTAAGGGACATCCGCCATATCGTTCAAACTCACCGTTTAGCGATTTGCCTAGTGACGTTTAGGCAGATCATGAAATTCCTAGGCATATCATGAAGCGCCGCCATTTCATGATTTGGCCAGTGTAGGCAGATCATGAAAATTCCTAGGCATATCATGAAACGCCGCCATATCGGTTCTGGCACTTCGCCGGCCGCTGCCGCGGCACGCTCGCTTTGCTCGCTCGGCTCTTGCGTCGTGATCACAATTAATACTAACCACTCCTCGCTTCGCTCGTCGTACCTAAATTTTTTCTATATAAATAAATAACAACTAGTGAATACTTTATTTATCAACAAAATACTAACCTCTAAAATACGGGCAGACGTCCATGGTTTTTTCATATTGTGCACAGAGTCCGTTTGATTCACATAAAAAGAACGGAGCTGATGTTCAAAAGCTTCTTTTGCACTTCTATTTTGAATTCAATCACTAGTTTCGGTTTTAAGGATCATTTTGGTGCGACGCCGACATTTTTCACGCGCTAAACAAACACGACCGGTCAGCTGGTCACGGCCGCCATTGCATACACAGCGCCACCAGTGGCCAAAAAAGAAACTATTTTACGATGTGCCCGGTATAGAGCTAGGAATATCGTCGAATGCGTTGCTCTAATCGATCTGC
>NC_133489.1:5909270-5909565 GCF_025370935.1 Choristoneura fumiferana
AGCGTTTTCTCTACTCATTACGTGTGCCATTGCAGGTATAGTACTGTACAGTTACTCGTGACAAAGATTGACATCGGTCTTCGGAAAAAGACAATGGCTGTTAACGACGATTTCCGAACACTGCGACCGTCCATCAATCATTGTTTTTATTTAGTGACTTTTATATCAAATAAATACTGCACTTTATGGACTTTAATTAGTTAACGTCATGAATGACATGTAAACTTTGGATATTTATTAACAGAGACCTGTTGCAACTACTAGAAAAGGCATAGTTCCCTCTTTTTCCTAAAGA